>NC_051159.1:122979555-123164555 GCF_013339745.2 Dermacentor silvarum
AGTAATTTTGCACAAACATAATCTGCGGTGTATGAAACCTGGGCCAATGAACGGGAAAAAATAATTGTAAATCGGAGATGAAAATTATTTGAGGACGGGCTTAATGGTGATTCATATAGTCGTAAGAAAGTCTGAACGGTCAGAAGGTGAAATCGGCATAGAATAGGTGGGATTATCGCTTCCAGATATAATACGGCATTTGCAACGTATTTTGGAAGGCCTAAGCACAGACGTAGCGCCTCTTGCTCTAATAAAACTAGCGGTCGAAGCTTGTATGATGGAACACCTGAGAATAAAAAAGTTGTCGCAGTTTCACCTGAAAGGCGAAGCATCAATTGCGATAGCAAATTAGTAGAGAGCTATACGGAGTAAGGATAGTAGTTTTATCAACTGTATAAACTTGGACATGCAGCAGCACCGGCAACACGCAGAACTGTTGTCGACGCCGTCGGCGTTTTGCCCGCGTTCGCTCAAAATGCGTGCGGCGTTAGTGACTGTTGCCGGAGCCTCTGATATAAATAGGCACTTGGTGCCGCAGCTAAACGTCGCCTCCCTTCCCTCCCCCTCCCCCCACGGCCTTTCGTGCGTCGGAAGAAGGCGCGTTTGCTCTACATATATGGTGATTGTAAAGGAGGAAAGAGACGCCTACTTCTGCAGCCCTTAAGGGAGCACGGCGCAGAACGCGCGTTTGTTCTCCGCCGTGCGTTCACTCCCCGTGAAAGACGCGCCCCTCGCGCCCTTTCACTCGCACATACAGCGTTCGGCGCGCGGCGACGATTTCATCTCCAAATGACGTCATACGGAACCTCACGGCGACGGCGACGGCGACGCCGACGGCGACGCCGACGGCAGAAATCTGCTTTTGAGTGTCCATATAAATTGCTATCGCAATAAAAAAGAGCAGCAGCCCGGCGGATCGGTGGTGCCGCTCGGGCGCGTTCTCTTCGGCGGCGCCCGCGTCTCCCGCGCTCAAAGTAGACGACACAGGCGTTCGGCGTTCGCTTCAGCGTGCACGCCGTAGCGTTGTTTTTGTGGTCCTTTAAGTCAAACAGTAACTGTTCTTGTCGGTGTCTGTTCGAGGGCCGTGATACTAACAGCACTGATACGTGCAGTGTACCCTTGTTCGGAAATTTCTAGCCTAAGATGGAATGCAGGTGGGATGCGTGAGTGCCCTCAGTAGAAGTTGTGAGGCGCGCGCCCGAACGGGAGCAACGCGCGCGGCCGCGAACGAGAGAAACACATGTCACCGGTTGCCTTGGCAACCAAGACGGCGGTAATTTCTTTCTCAGTCGCCAGGTGCCGCCAGCATGATAGTGGCTCCGCGGGCTTGTGACATTATCTGGTCGCCGCCGCAACTGGCGGAGTTTCCACTCCTAAAGGTTTCTTGCTCCGTGGTCTCTTCTTTGCATGTGTAGCAATATGCGCTTTCCCTGTGGCACACCAGGCGTCGCACCAATGTGATGAATGTAGCGACCGCGTTCGCCTCTTTCCGTTTGTGCTTCGACGCCGCGGTGCTCGGTGTGCATATTCGCGGCGTCTTCTTTGCATGTGTAGCAACATGCGCTTTCCATGAGGCACACCAGGCGCCGCACCGTCACGATCAATGGAGTGTCCGCGACCGCGTTCGCCCTCTTTCCGTTTGTGCTTCGACGCCGCGGTGCTCGCTGTCCATGTTCGCGGCGTCCATACGCTTGCGCGTAACCCGCGTTCACGAAGTGAAACATCACTAACTTTTTGGCTTCCAAGCCGCTTTTTAGTACTAAATGCTAAATTCATCCCTCAGTGATCGCAGCACGTAGGGCGTTGATTGAATACAAAAAAAGAAACGATGTAAGCATCATGAAAATACCGTCCTTTCTTGAAAAACCGCGTTTTGCGATTTTGTTTTATGTGCAAAAACTACTTAAATCCAACAGAATTTTTTTAATGACCTGTTGAAGATGGCAGAATTCAGCTGTATTACTCGGAAGAGGCGGACATGCACGCGAAATCGAGATGCACAATCGACTAATTAACAAAAAAATATGCGGATCGTGGGAATCGAGTCAAGTGAAGCTTTGAATGGTGTTTGCGAAGAAAGCTGTCCTTGTTTAGGGACCATTTGAGTACACAATCAAATTAGACACATTTTCACCGGGAAACGCCTCGCTGAACATAAACTTCTGGCGCTCGATCATACGCATGCCACGCATAACATGGACGAAGGAAATAACTAGGAGGGAGCATTGCTCAACACGACTGAAGCCATGCGAATCGGCCCAACAGGTGATCTTCACGTTAGAGCACGCGGTAGGCTTTAGTGCTACAGTTCTGCAGGCTGAGCTACGGCAGCGCAGCCGCATGCCTGCCAACCTGGGGACCATGGAGGAAAGAAACAAAACAGAAGAGGCCCTGACATCACATTTTTAAAGCCGGAAGTGCAGCCATGTTGGTGTGCCATCTCTCTTTGTGCCTCCAATCAGGGGTTCCGCAGCTCGCCGGAGCAGATGGGCGCGAACTTTGAACTTATATTGTTACGAACCGCCGGAAGTGTGTGCTGCCGACGCGCGTCAGAACAAAGCGTACGGAAACTTCTGCAGCAGTTTTAGTGAAGCAGACGCGCTCCTATGTTTTTCTGTGGCACGTTGAAGAAGACGACGAAGACCCGCGCCGTGATTGCTTGAGTGTATCTGTTGCTGGCTGACACTCACACTCGCAGACCCAAAACACAACTTTCAAGCTTACACACCACACTCCAAAGTCAGATTTTCTCGCGAACAAAAGGTGCTGCGAGAAAGACACCGGCGGAAAAATCTTATCTCACTTTTCAGAGACCGAGAGCGGCAGCGAAAGCTTCAGGAGCGCGGTTGCTATGGCAACCGCATGGCAACCGCGCTCCTGAAGTTTAGGTTGCCAAAAACGTTGACATTTGGGGTACCCGTCCCAGTGCTCCTTCGCGAAAAACAGCACGTGACTTCCGCCACACTTTCTCCAATACGTCCGTGCTAGCCGGCGCCTCTCCTGGGTTTGCTTCCTCCAAGCTGGGGACCAAGAAATTCGGGAAATTTGCCGAGGAAGAGGGGGAGGGAGGAGGGACGATGGAGGTCAAATGAAAACAAAAAAATGCAGGTGCCACGCACTGTGGGAATCGTTGTAAGCGAAGCTTTCTGTGCTGCTTGCTTCGATTGACTATAATTAGTGGTGAGGATGTTGACGGCGAATGTTTAATTTCTTCAGCATTTATTGGAATACGTGAGTGGTGAGTTGATGCTAAAAGTTACATTGCGTGCACCACTTCTGTTTGCGTAGTACACAGAACACACAGCGAGACGTGTTTGCTTCAGGGGTTGTTGTGCGCCATTTTTCATTACCTCCGAGAAGGTTAGCTTTCTGGTGGTCTCGCACGGCACATCGCATCGTGGCAGAAGGGATACACTTTATTCGAATTACGGTGCTGTACGTGGCCAGAAACACAATCTCGACCACTGCGTCGATTCTACACGCCGTAGTGGCGAACTCCGGATTAATTTTCACCTCCCGGAGGCTTTTTATTTTTTATTTTTACACGCACCTAAATCTAAGTACACGAGCGTTTTTGTATTTCGGCCCCGTCGAAATGCGGCAGCCGCGGTCAGGATCGAACCCACGTCCTTGAGCAACGCAATTATAGCCGCGACGCTGCCATGGCGCGGGCACAGAAGTGTTGATTTGACGTGCGGCCTGGACGCGACGGTGCTTGAATGCGGCTTTGCGTCTGCACGCCCTGCGTCAGTTATACGCTTGACAAATTTGCACGGCGTTTATTTTTCAGAAATAGCAGAAACGTAGCGTGTCGCACCTTGAACTTCACTTTATCCAGTTTGTCCGCAACCGCTGCTGTAGTAGCTATCCTTGCCTTCTCACGTCGTATTTTCCTTCTCCTCGCCCTCATGTATGGAAACTGAGAGCGAAGATTGGCAAGGCTATCATTCACTCGTTTTGAGACAGCGTCGGTTCTAACCATTCTCTGCCTCCTCTCCTTATCTTCTTTCTACCATACCTCCCTCCTGGACGTTAGTACAAACGTGAG
Source organism: Dermacentor silvarum (assembly GCF_013339745.2). Taxonomy (NCBI): domain Eukaryota; kingdom Metazoa; phylum Arthropoda; class Arachnida; order Ixodida; family Ixodidae; genus Dermacentor; species Dermacentor silvarum. The sequence continues at coordinate 122,983,604 of NC_051159.1, forward strand.
CGCTGCAGTTTCGGCAATGCTTTTGCCGGAGGTCACGGATAAATTACAGCCGTCAGAAGGATATGGTGGTGACGCCCAGGGAACTACAGATGGCATTGTGACGACTACCGATGGAAAGGTCCAAACGAGCTTCTCGCGTCGCCTTTTCTGTCTGACACGCTCCTACCGTGTATATACCAAGGAGGTCTAGAAAAAAAAAAAAATTCTGGAGTGGCAAAGCTGCTTCAAAAAGAAGCCAGGCCGCCGCCATCTTACTCATGGCCCGAAGAGACATCAGGGAATAGTGGAATATAGGAAACGCCTTCTTTTTGCCTCCTTTATCTTTAAGATGACTTATTTCGTTGTGAAGATCCTATTGAATATATGCCTTTGTTTCACTGGTTTTAGGAGGAAACCTGAATGCCTTGGCACATTTTTTGAGAGTTCGTGATATCGGCACTCGGCCAAATATAATAATGTTACGGGAACGAAGCAGCGTACTAGTATTTACAGATGGGCTTTAATGGCTGCGTAGAGAAGCGAAAACCAAAAACTTCTTCGTCATCTCCCAGGGTACCAATCGTGTCTTCTTTCCACATTACCCAGTCGGAAGAAGCATCTTACTGGTGCGACTCACTGGTTCCAGAAAGGAACGGTTTGAGGCGGCTGACGTGGATGATGTCAGATAGAGGTGAAGGCACGGTAGCATCCAGTGGAGACACGATGGATGCATGAGGCTGAACCCTTCAAACCGGGCGGTGGCATACGCCACCTAGCCATGACTGTTAACATATTTTGTACTTTGTGGTGGGTGAAATTTCACCCCTGCCTTGATTTTATCCACCAATCAGATAACCTCTGTTTGGTTATTTCTACCCGCTTAAAGTCTATTTTGCCTTCACTGTCCCTAAACCCCAATGCTTTGAAAAAACCAGCCCCGTTGCCTTGCACTGTAGGGTTAAGCCCTTTACAGAAAAGTATGAGGTGTTCAGCCGTTTCCTCTTCTTCTCCACACGCACAGCACAACGTGTCTATACCTTGGTACTTGACTCGGTACATCTTAGTCCGCAATACTCCCGTCCTGGCTTCAAACAACAAAGAGCTTCCCCTGGAATTATCGTAGATATTTTCTTTGGCAATTTCTTGCTTGAAAGTTCGGTATGTTCCCAGTGCTGATTTCGTCTGCATCCCTGTTTTACACAGACCCCTCTCTGTTTCCTTAACCTTTTTCTTAACCGCTGTTTCCTGGTTTGCACCCCTCCTGCAGTCCAAATATTTGATTGACAGTTTTCTGGTCAGCTTCCTCCATTTTGTATCAACATTCCTCATGTACAAATAACTGAAAACTCTCCTTGCCCACCACCTTTCTGCCATTTCTCTCAATCGCTCCTCAAATTCTATCTTGCTGCTGGCTTCCCTGCCCTCGAATGACGTCCATCCCATGTCACCCTGTACCCCGTGATTTGGTGTATTTCCTTGTGCTCCCAGAGCCAGTCTACCTACCCCTCGCTGCTTAACTTCCAACCTAGCTCGAACCTCTGATCTCATGCACAGGACCGCATTGCCGAAAGTCAAACTAGGGACCATCACCCCTTTCCAAATCCCTCTCACCACTTCGTACCTATTGTAATTCCACAGTGCCCTATTTTTCATCACAGCTGCATTTCTGCTACCTTTAGCTGTCACATATTTTTCATGTTCCGTTAGGTACTCAGCCCCATTGTTTATCCACACTCCAAGATATTTGTACTTATCCACCACCTCCAGCGTAACCTCCTGTATCCTATGCTCGCTGCCCTGATTATCATTAAAAGTCATGACTGCTGATTTTTCTTTACTAAACTTCAAACCTAAGCTATCTCCCTCTTTACCACAGATGTCCATTAATCTCTGCAAGTCTTCCTTGCTGTCAGCCATAAGTACAATGTCATCCGCATACACTTCACATGTGACAGGCGTCACCTGTCGGAGGATGCGATAAGGGCCGTAGTATCGCGAGAGGAGTTTCTCCGAAAGATCGACACGTCGCGATGACCTAAAAACTAGCACAAGAGCACGTCCCGGCCGCCCGCTTCGAACTGAATTTGGAGTTGCTGTTGAATAATTCACTTCGTTGGTAGGAAATGACTGCGTAAATGGCTTTCGCTTACCTTCAGGCAGGATGGACAACATATTTTTATGGATAATTTAGCGGAGTTTTCGAGATAGCTTCTCGTTTCGAACGCGCCTAAGCCTAAGGAGATAAATTTTCTTCTAGAGTTACTCTATATGCTACCAAAGGTAGGGAGCACATACAGTAACTCTAGGTGCCACGCTGCTTGAGTGCCACGCTTCTTTGACACTTGGTTATAAGCACCCTATGCTGCACCATATCCAATAAATTTTGCATGATTGAGCTCTGGAGTTGCGTCGGAATCGTATGGAGTAACCCCCGCAAATCTACCAAGTGCTGACACGCGTCCGCGGGTCGCCGGCGCCTGCTGCTAAGCATTGCCCGACAGCTACGTACGCGCCTGCTTTCGCTAATGAGGTAACCCTCAACCGCTAAATGTAATGGTAATCAGATTCAAATAACTACAGTCACATGTGCCCAGCAATAACAATGAAAAATACCACTGATTAGCACGCCAGGTCTCGATTAACAGACGCGGCTGCCGCCGCTACCGACGACGAAACGCCAACACTTACTGGCTAGGCTTGCTGTTGCAATTGCACTTCACACTGAGCGCTCACGCGAGCACGTGATACATGTAACAAGTCAAGCGGCACAAGACAAGCGAAGCGGAAGAAAATAATCGCAATAATGCTTGGCGAAGATCACATAACCGAAGTGCCGCCGGCCTGCTCTCGCAAGTCTCACAGTCCAAAATGGCGGCATATAACATGTTCTGACGCTAGACGTCGCACGTGTAGGGCAATGGCGCTATTCAAACGCCGGTTTGTGAAAAGGTCTATAAGCCATGCATTTCCTTGAGGAAAGTTACAGTCGTATTGCACGCTGGCCCGCCCCCAAATTTAAGTTGGCCCCCGTCCAAATTTGGAGTTGGCCAACCGCCAAATTTCATTTGGCTCACCCCTACTACAAGCTCTCCATGAATTTTTATGGAGCCCTTATGTAGCCTTATGGATATTCCCTCTGATCAATTTTTTAATTGTTCCTTATATTTTAAAGCTACCAATATTTATATTAATGATTAAAATTTTTAAGTTTGCAAATTAGGCATTTTTGTGCAGATACAAGGCATTACACTTTTCGCTTGACGGACCTGTGGTACTCGCCAAAGAATGTTTACGCATTAAAAGTAGCGCTTAGCTGACGACTTGTGGCCGCTTGTTCAACCCGGTGCAAAATACGTCAGCATATTGCCTACTCGACACAAGCCAGGCTTCACACCTCCGCAGACCAGCGCGAGCACTCAAACCTCCCAACGAACTTCTGCAGGACGCAACGAATTCGCAGCACTACGGTGGCGTAGCAGCACCATAACCACACGGGACGCAGCCGCAGTAAAGGCGCGCAACCGGAAGCGCTGCGGGTAGCGCGACTCGATCGCAGCACCGTTAGCTCTCGCGACCGCCACGGAGCCCATGTTTTCAGCGGAGCTGTGAAACTGAATTGGTTCTATTAATGTTGAGATGGCGCGTAGCGGCAGCAGCGTTAAGCATGGTCAGCGTGCTACCCTCGCGTAGGTTCCCTACATGCGCGCGACTTCTTCACTCCATTTTTGCAGTCGCGCCGCACGTACGAAGCCTCTATGTGCGCCAGCCCACTTGCGTGGAAGAGGACGCGCGCTCGCATAGGCCATGGCGACAACAAAGCTTAGAATGAATGGGTCTTTATGCTTGCTATTTTATCTGCAATTATTTTTTTTATTGGTTAGTAAATGTGCCAAAGTAGAAGTTCAATGTAGCCAAGGAGCCAACCTGAAATTTTCGTCGCCAGAGGGGGTCATAAAGTAGCCAATTTGGCACAAAGTAGCCACCAACGGCAACCCTGTGCAATGAGAATGCAAACCTTCACGGAAGTTATGAACAATGGTGCACAACGCCTCAAGCAAACATGTCCAGCTGTGTGTTATATGTACTACACAAAACAGCAGTGGTGCACAAAAGGTAATGTTTAACATCAACTCAACACTCCCATATTGCATTAAACGCTGACAAAATTAAACAGTTGCCGTCAACATCTCTGCTAATTATCGTCAAAGCAAATAGCACAGAAAGCTTTGCTTGCATCGATTCCAACGGTGTGTGTGATCGCATAAACTTTCTTTTTTGCTGTGGGGTTGCGAAGTTTTTGGGAGATTTATAGTCATTTCCGTACAATCGGGAGAACTGGATGGAATATGGCAGGTATACAGCCAAACAAATGCACACCGACTAAAACGACCGGTAACCAAGCATTCTCAACCAACAAGCTGTCTCATAGGTCACATATTGTGCCGATACTGATACGGAAAAAGCAAAGGGGACGGCTTCGTGGAGAGTTCGCTTGCCAAGGCTGGCTGCAAGATGTAATGCTCTCTCCTAATTAATTTCCTTCCTCCATGTCTGGTGATGACGGTATGATGACAATGGCATGACGATGCTGGAGTGATAACAGTATGATGCTGCTATGACGAAGCTAGAATGGCAATGACACAATGACAAATGCATGATAACGAGGCGATATCACTGGAATGTGAAACATTATAAACATTTAAGAAGACAATGTGCTTATGATTGGGCTGCTGCTAAAAATTGACATCAGCAGCCAAGTAGAATACACTTGGTCACTGCTATATTAGCTTTGTATTTATCTGCTTGAGCTCTGTGCCACCAGGTGGCTGCACCTGCGGGTCGCTCACATTTGCGCCTCGGCCCATTCGGCAATATGCCCAGTCTACAGATTTACCGGAATAGCGGACACACTAAAACTCAGTATTGTGGTAGTAATCCTCCAGCGTGACGCGACGGCCGCAAACGTGTAGATACTGACGCGATCAATTACCGACAGCTCGTTGCGCTGCAGCCACTCCGCTCGCCTGTTGCCTTGCACAGGAACACAATGTCGCAGCTTGACATGTCGCCAATCAGAAACAGCAACCGAAAAGTGTATGGAAGAGGCAAGGAGAGCTTTACTTTAAAATTCCTAATTAGGGTTTTAACTATTACTTTACAGCACATACTGCAATTTACTATTTGCAGCCGGCGAGTTCACAAGGCATATCTACTAGAAACGAATTGTCAGGTTGACATCAGTTTCAAGAAATTCATTCCCAATGTGTGCGACGAAATAACAATGGCGTTTATTAGTTTTGTCCTTCTACAATGCATAAAATGGCACTCTTTTAAGTGGAACAGTGCATTTCTAACACAAGTTTGACGGCGCATACCTCGAAACAGGTGTGCTCAGAATTCATTACAAATGGATATGCCTTGCAGACTTACCAGCTACAATTCGTAAATTGGAATGTGCCGTTAAGAAGCACTGAATTAGTGAAATTTTGTTAGTTGATTACTTATCTTGATTTCTTGTGCAAGTAATGTCCCCTCTTCAAGCAATCGAGTTCAAGGATTAGAATTGTGCTTTTGCCACAAGCAAATGAACACCTAACATTTTTTAGAAATTATCAAGCAGTTCCTTACTAATTTCAAACAATGCTTGCATCTGAATTTTTTTTTGAAGGGGAGGAGCAAATATACTTGATTCTTATTTGCATCAAAAGTAAACATCCATGCATTTTTTCAGAGGAATTGGGCTTACCCGAAAACACCAAACACCTTGCAGTCTTAGAGATGGAATGGCCATGTGGGAATGACCTTTTCTTGAAAAGGCAGTTGGTCTGCAGTTCAGACAGAGCTTTTGTCTGGCATGTTTGCGCTGCTCAACAAATGCCCACTGCATGGTCGTAACCATGCAAGTACTACTATCTGTAAAACATCTCCCGCATGAAGGCTCTCAATGTACTGTGACACTGAAAGAACAGTGTTATAAATTATGTCATTTCATAATTCGGAGTTATTTCTTTGACAGTTCTCTCCTAGTCTATATTCGATGACAACCAAGCATGCAGTAGCAAATGTACCGTTATTGAACTCGAGAATTTTTACAAATGAGCCAGCCAATAGCATTCACTGACTTTTGTGATGTCACAGTGGAAAGGAACTTTCAACATTGGCTCCCCTGTGGAATGACTGGTGTGTGGAAGCACAGAAGGAAGGTGCAGTACTGTTTTGAGCATGGTGGTAGTACTGAATTCGTAGGTTGCTACTCAGTAGAGCAGCACTTTTTATGAAGTGCTGTTGTCCTTTACAGAAGCATGCTTTGCAAGCATCGATGAACATGCAGCTCGTTTTCACCTCATGTAGACTGTCCATATACACTCCTTTACATAACCAACCCTATCAAACATTCCAGAAGTGGTTTAATCTGTACCCAAACAAGACGACGTAACAATGACTTGCAGTAGCATTCCCCAATGGTTGGGTCAGGACACTACTATGCAAGGCCATACATACAGTGGATCACTGCACAAAAACGGCAAGAAAATTGAACAGTCCAACGCCTCACTTCACATAAAAAATTCCTAGGCCACATTTATTCACAGGTCAGAATGGCACACAGAAGGCCCACTGCTTGCACGGTGATTTGGGCAACTGTATGCACATTCATCGTCAGCAGACAACGCTGCAACATTTGGTAGAAAAAAACAGTTCCAGCACGGCGCAACATGCTGGCACATGCTGTTCTTGCCACCACCCTAGCCAAAAATGTGCATAAGACTGAAATGAAGAAGGAGCACAGATTTAAGAAAATATGACACACCTAAGTTTAACATTTGATGAAAAACACAGGCAAGTCACAGGCACATTTTTAAACTGCAGATCACCTGCTGTATACAGTACTTTAATTAAACAAATAGAATGGGTGATTGCAAAACAGTAAGTTTTTTTTTTCATCTAGTAGTGCATGTGTACTCACACAGTTATAAAATTGGTAGTGAATAGCATTCGTGTAACGAATCAGTTTTGTTTAACAAAGGCATCTAGAAAAAAAATTTTTTAACAGGAAGAAAAATATTATAATTGCATATTAGGTGTCCACTAAAATTATGTCAACAATAAGTAATCACAAACATTTGGCAGCTGTTAACAGGATATATAGATCAAAAACATACCCTGCTTCAGCTCTCTCAATGAATGTTAAGGTACGTCATCAAAATACTCTTTCCATGTGGGTGACACAAAGGGGTTCAAATAATTTTTTGAACACCTAAGTTGTCGAAAACAACACAAACAAGTACTTTAGCTTTTGCCCAAACTAGCAGCACAATATAACAGAACTAAAAAATAACACTACAATGAAAAAAATGTCACTTGAAAAGCAACGAGTATTTTTTCTAGCTTACTTTTGCTATATGTAAACACAGCCGACACTATAAAGCCAAACCAAACGTACTTTAGAGATGCCAATAACTTAAAAATGACATCAAGTTTCAGAAAATGTGCACCAGGAAATAATTTCTATTTGTGGAAAAGTGTTCTACAAATTTTGTGCACAACCAAAATGAATCTTTACTGTTTTGTATTTGTTTCTATTAGTTTTATACAAACATTCATGAGATAAGCAAGTGGTTGTTTAAAGTATGCATAGACATCTCTGCAATACATATGTATGCACATCCTTCCCTCATTTTTGTTAAAAAAAAGTTGTTCCAATGCCAATTTCAAGCCTTATACAATAAGGTCATATTTGAAAAATAGAATCCAAGCTTCTTGCAGGAGACAATGTGTCCTTTGCGAAGGAATGCGTAAAACCCCAACAAATTTGTTTTATGCTGACAATAGCAGACATTTACCTCTCAAGCTTGGGCAGTGATGTTTACAGGTGCTTAGAGAAACAAGGATGCACAAAAGATACATGCTGACACAGCCGTCTGTTACAAAAAGCTGTTGATCAGCCACCTAGATGTTATGCTGGTGCTCAAAAGGTTTGAACAAGTCAAAGGCAAACAAGCGCGTAGTTAGCACGCATCCCAGTCACAAATAGTAAGAAAACGAGAGTGAAGATGTGTCAAAGATCAGGGACTAGTGCCACATTTTTCTTCGCGTCCATGTTGTGCTGCATTTCCATTACTTCTAGTCTGATGCGACCATGAGGATTCCGTAAACTGTACACATGAAAGTAATTAGTCTTCAGAGTAGTTAAATGTGGTAGTTGGCCCTGGCCTCTGCCCGTCTTGTCGTCGCACTATTTGCAACTGGAAGCTGCATTCTTCACCAATAGGAGGCAGACCCTAACACAGTTGAGCAGCATGTGCCACCACCTTTCATGCATCCTTGGTCTTGCAAAATAATGGGGAAGCTGAAAACAGTGTTGACAAGGCTAGGAGGTGGCAAGTTCGGCACAACCACGGGGGGCACCCCACACAGCCTTTCGCGCGGCAGGAGGGAAGCCAGTGACAATAGGGCTGTGATACACCCTCACGGTGACGTGGCAAGGGCAGCTATCCAAACTGCCCTTGCGACTCCCTCAACATGGACCGGCCAGCAGGCGCTGCTTTTTTTTTGTGTGTGTGTGTGTCTCCCAGTGGCACGACACCCAGAGGCGGCGTGTGGATGCACTCACTAGGACCGCTCCTTGTCCGAGGCCACGCCATTCTGCAGCGAAGTCTTTGTCGGCCTGAGTGTCTTTTGCAGAACATGAGCATCCGCTGGCTCTATCCTCTTATAGTAGTGCTCCTTGGTCTCAACAATCTTGAAGCCAAACTTCTTGTAAAACTCGATGGCACTCTCGTTGTTCACCTGGACGTGCCTGCAAGACAACAGCTGCAACTGAGATATGTGACCAGGAACGAGTGCATGCAAGGACCCAACACACTGTGTGGCATAAGACCAACATGGGCATGCGCACCACATTATAAAGCAGTAAATGGCCACAATATATGCCTCTGCAACCATAAAACAGAAAGGTAAAGTAGCAACGTGTAGAAACTGCAATTGTGATTATCGTAAAGCATGCTATTGCTGCAGTTTCTATGCAATCTTTACATTTGCATAGCTGGGTGTCAAAAACATGCACTCCATCCAAAATCATGCATACAAGCATGTTGAGTTTGCAAATGCTAACACATTCAGCTGGATAATGAGAACTGGTTTTGGCATGTAAAACCTCAGAAAGAAGAACACATTCAGCTGGGTGAGCGTATGCGATACATGTAACTGACTTCCTTTCCTTCAAACTAAGGATGAGCTGCAACCTAAAGAAGGCATGCTTGATGTATGCCTATGCTACAGATGCACAAAAAATGACATCCAATCGTTAATGTTTTAAGCGAAGCTGCTGCAGACTCAAATTTAATGACATCTGACACAATGCTGATGACTGCACATTCTCAAGTGAGCAATTGTACGGCAATAATTAAAAATAAATGTGCATACAAGTTTAATCTGCCTTCACAAATAGCGAAATGCAAAAGTAAGCATACTATGGTGCGATTACATTGACCTTGCAGCACTCTTTTACAATGTTGCAACCGACCATAGCAACTTTGGCCATTGCTTGTCAAATACAAAGCCCAGAAGAAAAATGGCATCTGTCGCATTGAGGCTGTTGCAACGCCAACATGAGGAAGTTTGCCAAGCAACTCCTGTCAAGAGCATCATAGTTGAAGGTTGTGCATAAATTATTTTTCACATCACCAAGACGCTGCTTTAAATACTTCGGTCATATTGCACTGCACACGCTATGGCGTTAAGAGTATGCATTTCTCAGCCAAATGAGTTCTGACTTATGCATTAAACAATGAATGACACTGGGCTTGTCCGAGTGGCATCACGCAAATAGCATTACAAATTAGGCATTAGCAAGTTGTCATTTTTTGCGCATGCATGTCATGTGTATTTCAGCATTGAAAAGAAGCTGAATGGTAACCCTTGCCTATTAATAACTAGCGCAGTATTATTTACATGGCTTGTGTATGTTTGTTTCTAGCAAAGTATGTAGGACATACAATGAAGCTAAGGATACTTACAGAAATATGCTGTCGAAGTTCCCGTCTTTTTTAACATAATTTAGGACGTGCTGAACCATAGTTGTGCCTGGAACAACACAAATAGCAATATGGCATCAGTAATAGACTATGTGCATTTCTTCTCAGGTCACAACTTTCTGAATGCAAAAGCTTGCCTACGTCATGGAGCTCCTTTCAAGTTAATTTCTATGTGTGGAGTGCAATATGCACAACACCATCAGCAATGTATACACAGCTTGCATGTCACATCGCATGGCTTTCTGCGCGGCAGCCATGTTTATGAACCACTGTGACGGCTGTGACTTCAGACACCAGTGGTAAATCGGCAATGGTGGTGTGATGCTAGCTTCCCAGTCTTTTGCTCAGAATGTCGCCAACTTCAACTACGCAGTGTTTTCATGAGTGGCTGATCACTTCAAAGTGTTCACACTATGATGAAAAAAAAATGTGGCACTGCGGCATCACTGATCCGTACATGTTGATATTGGTAGCAGACATAACTGCCGATTTCAGTGTCTTCCCCGAGATAACTCACAGTAACAACTTTAGCTGTCTTGGGCTCTCGGCACAACTTTGTCACCCTCAAACAAATGAAAGCCTACAAGTCACTGGAATCTCGTAACTGCTTTACGAGTGAAAAGCCTGTAGGCCAAATGGCCCTATGAAAATTAAGTACTCCTACTTGGAGAGGTAGGTTGAAGCTTTTCTTGAATTCTTAACTTTGTGAGCACATTCTGTGCAATGCGTTGTCAGCAACTGTTTCATCATCGGCCAATAGAGCAGAATAAGCGTGGCTACACAGCTCTCTTTCTGCATTCCCTACAAGCGCCTGTACAGCTGATATCCGCTTCATTGCATGTTGCTTTGCCCAGCACTATACCTTGAGTAGCGGTCAGTCGGTGTTTGGTGGTTCTTGGGAACGGCAGATTACTTTTCCACAGATTTCAAGCTATGACATTGGTGAAGCTATGTATATTGCACTCCTACCACTGATTACGAAAGGCTCTCTCTCTCGTAACACGCTTCCGGAGAATCACTGCTATGAGGTGATGAACAAATCTCAACCTCGCCGTGGAAGCATTCTGGCAAAACTCACCAATGCCTAATCTTCTGTATGGCGCGAGGCAGCCCAGGGTCATGATGTAAAGGCGCCTCGTATTTTCTGACGTGTCAATCCGGCAGCAGACCGCGCCGACGACGATGTCATTGTAGTAGGCTGACAGGAAGAGGAGTATTATTATGTAAGCAGTCAGCGAAAGAAAGCGATGAAAAACGCCGCTTAAAAGAAAAAAAAAAAAAAAGAGAACCCGAGTTACTCACCTAATTTGGCGAGCTCTCCCGCTTCGAGAACATCCTTGTAAAACTTGTCGTTGTAGCTGACCGGGAAAACTACTTGGTTTAATCTTTTCAACTGGTTGATGTTGTGAGGCGTGACATCACCGAGTTCGATCCTACATCCCCTGTCGAGAGACGAGTACCGGTAAATACGCACACAGTACAAACTGCGCCGGCGCAATACCGACCAACACTACACAGCTCATCAGCAACGCGCGCACTCGTTGCTAAAGCGTCGTACAACTTTCACAAGTTCCCTCGCACGCAATCGCAGCCAAGCAAGTGCTTTAGGATCCCACTGCAACAGGCTAACCTACATTATGCACATGCTTCTCCAAACTTTGCCGTATTTACGACCACGTGAAAAGAAGACGACACCGGTTGCGAAACAAACAAAAAGACGTAAATAATCGCGGCCAGATTATTTCTCGTTTCAATTAAGCCTAACGCTAAAGCAAGACGCCAACGCAAACGCTGGCGGCAAAATGAAGCCAGTCAAGTTTATATACAATAAATCATTCATATGGCTGAAAAAAAAAATTAAACTGCCCTCGATTTGCCAAAGAAATATTTTAAGGTGCAGTTTTCTTTGCCGCGCGCAGAGAGCGCTTAAAAAGGAGACAGCATGAGCTCGCTGCTGTGCATCTATCGTGCTGCGCAGAGGGTACACTATTTCCATTTGCAGCGTTGCGAGGTGAAGCAACGTATCAAAATCACGCTCACCTTGACTTTGTCATTTTAATTCATTAAACCCCCGGGAATTAGGTTTGAAAGAAACCAAGCGACCTAACACTCGCGCCAACATACAGGCATGTGAACTAACCCAGCGGAAGCTGGCGGAAGTCTGTGAAACTGATAGTAACGTAGCCCACATAGCCGCAACAAGGTATCATTCCTAGTGTAAGTAAAATTTGTCCAACAAAAATAAGCGCATTTTTATTTCGAACTGTTGATTAAAAGACATCGATATTGTGAATTCATTATGAGAGGTAAAAGCTCGCTCGTGCCTATGGTCATGTGATTTCTCGCGCATAGCCGGCAGCAGTAGAGAAGGAGAAGCAGCGGTCCGGTGGTAGGTGTTACCGTTCGATGGTGGTTCTGTTTTATTTTTCGTGTCTCGGATTTGTGCGTTGCAGTGGCCGATTACATTTTGCGCACTCGTTTTGCTTAAAGCTTCAGCCAGCCTTCGTTTGACGCAGTTAAACTCTTCACTGTTCCGCCGGTTATTTGGATTGACCGGGTCTGGGTGCATGAGCCGTCAGTGCCAGCTCTCTGGCTCTTGCTTTCGCGTTTCCATGCCACTGCATAAAGCTTCCTTGATTAGAAGTGAGCCTCTTTAGGCCGGCTGAGTTGCGTCGCACCTGTACTGCGAGCGGAAACGAACCGGAATTCGTCTGCGAGCGCTTGTTCCGTTATCATTTACGACACAGCACCGCCGCGTTAGTAAAAAAATTAGTTTTTCGGTTGGTTCCCCGCCCCCCTTACCAACTATATCCGCGCTAAAACGAGTCAAGATCCTTCGGGGTTCGCGAACGTTCAATTAATAAAGGAAACCTCTGTGTTCTGATGCTAACGAAATCGGCGTTACAGACCGCAGTTGCCGCGGTCGTCCAGTCATGTGACGCGCGGCTCTGAACAAACTCGCTGCACAGTGAATACGCTACGTTCGATGTTTAGCGAGCGTATCTGTCTCTTGGGACGGGCATTTCTATAAATATCTTAAGCAGTACTGCAGATAAACTGAGCTGTTGCTGCATGCTCGTAGTGCCAGAAGCCCTTGCTCGTATATTGACAGCTGATCGTGAACTCGTGACTTGCAGCTATCGACTGCTGACCTGAACAAGTCAAGATGTCTCTACCAAAGATCCAGAATGTCGAAAAAGAGTCAAACCTCGGATATGTGTATGCGGTCTCCGGCCCCGGTAAGCAAACTGTTCTTTTTGAATCTTCTTAAAATTTGATTTTTAAAAATACAAGATAGTCTGTTTCACGTACAGCGTATCCGAACCACTGCATAAGGAAGCACTCATAGGTTTATAATGTCGAGATTGGGCTCAGAAAATCAGCTGCTCAACAGTAAACTATTGAAACCCAGCACTAAAGGACCATAAACATTTAATTCACTGTGAGAATGTCAAAGGCTTTAGACTGGGGGCTTTATTTGAATGTGTTTAATGTTGATCAAACTCGCAGGATGGATATGGCAAATGTACAATAAAGGATGGCTCACGGATACATTCAGTCGTCATAATCAAATTCCGTATATTCACAAACTGTGAAGCACAGGAACACTTTGCCTTGAAGCATCAAAAAGGGTTTCACTGTATTAGTTGCAACTGGTGCCTCTGTAGCCCCTTTTGTGAGAATCTTGAAGCATCCCTCTGCAAAGGTATACTTCACTGCAAGTGGGATTTGGGGGGAAGCAACTTATATTGAAATGACTTTAAACTTGTGCTTAATGACTTTAGATATATCCACGGTAATGCATAGTGTCTGTGATGCTCTATCATTGCAGTTAGACTCCTGCACTTGCAACCCATACGGGACCGCATGTTTTGGTCGAATTAATTGACAGATTGAATTCGCAGTGCCAAATGAGAACGGATTTAAATCTTTTTGTTGCTTAAAGTAGTCTGTCGTTATGAACAGACTGTTTCAATACGTTATTACATTAATTTACACATCACTGGTCAGGTGCCCACAGACCAACACTACTGTCGACACTGACAATATTGTCACCCAGTCAACAGCACTAGTCATCATCACTTCAGGACAGGTTACTGCTGCTAGTGCTGTGGTCTAGGGAACCACTAGTGCTGTCTACTGAATTCCTCATAGAGCCAACATAACCAACTCTAGAGAGCTCCCCATGGCGCCCATGCATTGAAACTAGTAACCGCATTAGCACAGTCATTATAAAACAATCTCTTAATTAAACATTGATTGTTTAGTGAGGTGGAACAATAAAGGTTTATCGTATTTATCAAAGCTGTGTTTGTCGCGTCTAGTGCGGGTAAAGTTGAGTTCTTAGTACTAATCAACAAACGCAGACAATGAGATGCGATTCAGATCAGACGCATGATCGGACGCAATCCTGAGCCTTGCTAGGTATGGTGGCGCCATCTAGTTAAGGCACATGCATATGCACCCTTTCACGCACAGTAAAGCTTATGAATAGCCATCGGATCTTCCTAAAAAATATACGGAATGAAATTTACTCACTGTTTATACATGTGTGCTACGTGCACATACTAATTTTGAATTATATTATGTATTATTTGCCATTATATTAAATTTTGTTTTAGCCAGTCTGCAGATAATTGAGCTGGAGACAATAAGTCATGACATGGTGTTGCCTTTGTGGTTGCCACTTTTTCGCATAGCTTTTTCTCTAGAGTTAGTGTACCTAACTCTATGGAATCTTTTGGATTTTCAAGCTTCTAGAAAATTTTTAGTAAGCTTTCAGTGTGCATCAGCTCGTGGGAGGTCGAATTTTACATTTGAACTAAACCAGCTTTCCTTATATAGCAATGTATGGTTTCTTGCCGGAACGTTCCAGTGTGTTTGAAAGAAGCGATAAGTCAAATTAACTGAGGTCGAATTAACGGGAGTCTTCTGTATTAAGATTAGTGGGATTTCACTTTCGTAGAGGAAATACTTGCTCACGTCAGACAATAGTGTGAAAAAATTCAATAATGGTGTTCGGTAGAAAAATGCAGACGGGGTACTTTGTGATGGCTCTTGGAATGTCCTGTTCAGTTAACCTAGAGCTGAAATAATTTTTATTCAACTTAACAAAACAGTTTTTCTGCATTGCCTAATTGAAAATTGAGCTAGCTAGCTAGCTATGGAGCTGATCAGGACATTGAGGCCGAGCTCTAAGCTTTTCCTTCATGGTAAATTCTCAAACTTTGATTGTATGTTGTCTGTGGTACTTTTGCTTAAGCAATTTCTGTGCATGGAGCTAATTTTGCTCATAATTTCATGCAAGGAACAACAGTTCCACATGAATTAAAGCCAGCAAATTGTTGCATGATACTCCGAAGATCTGTGTTTTGCATTATTTTTAACCGCCACCGACCTCTTCATGTGAGAAGCTCAGGTAATTAGTTCATATGTTCTTGCTTTTTGTCATGACTGTGTGTGCATTAAAATTGCATTTGGGACTTCCACTCATCTAGAATCAATATGTGTTCAGTCGTTACAGCGGAAAAGATGGCCGGAACTGCCATGTACGAACTTGTACGTGTGGGTCATGAAGAGCTGGTTGGCGAAATCATCAAGCTTGATGGTGACATGGCCACCATACAAGTCTATGAAGAGACCTGTTTCCTTTTTGCATGCCTATGGCCTTGCTTAATCATGTTGAAATTGGAATGTAGCAAATAATGAAGGAAAGGGAATGAAAGTGGACGAAAAGATGACTTGTCGCCGGCGGGAGCCGAACCCGCAACCTCCGCATTACTGCGTGTGTTGCACTACCAATTGTGCTACGGCGACGGCCATCAATTCGTCCACTAACTTGGGTATTTATGTTTACTAGATCTAGCCCTAGGAGTGTTAGCCAGCGCCACTCAGAACCATGGCGGGCGGGTGTGGAACATACTTTTTGGCCCGATGGCGTCACGATAGACATGATCTTGGGAGAGCAGGCACGTGGCTAATAATCCCTCGCATGCTACCTAATGACATCAAGGCTGCCAGATTCGAGACCCTCGTAATGAAATACGAAAAAAACTAATGCACCACCTGTTTTTAGTCTGTTTGTGGCTTAATGGGCCTCCTCTCACTGCAAATTTCTAAAATTGAATGCAAAAACAGTGTTCTTAGTGTTTAGGGATTCAGGTTTCATGGGAATTATAGTCTGCAGCATTTATTGAGCTGCCATGTAAAGGGCAAGGAGATTGCATGGAGGATTTGTTGGCTGTTGTGTTTCCTTGACGGCCTGAGCCCAGCTGGACTCACTGTTGGTGACCCCGTGTTGCGAACGGGCAAGCCCCTTTCGGTGGAGCTGGGGCCGGGCATCATGAACAACATCTTTGACTGGCATCCAGCGGCCCCTGCGAGAGATCCATGCGCTGTTCAAAAGTATTTACCTGCCCAAGGGGGTGAGCACGCCTGCTCTCAGGCGAGATATCCAGTGGGAGTTTAAGCCGACCAACTTCAAGGTGAGATGTTGCCTTGCTTCCGTAGTCATGCTGAGCTGTTAGTTTAGTGGCATGGGCTTGGTAGTTTTGTCCTGAAGTTTCTGTTTATATATTAAACTGAAGCTTTCTGTGGGTCCTCCCCTTCTTTGCACGGACGGCTGTCTGGCCGAATAAACTGGGCTGGTCCCAGAGACAGTGTAATCAAGGAGGGTGACTTGGCAGGTATTGGTATCAAGATCAGCCCACCAAGTCTTCCGAATATTTGGTAATGTTTACAAATTTGGGCTCCTCTACAATTTCAGAAATGTTCCATAAATTTCACCAAAAACAAATTTTGTTAGGCAAAAAAGATTTTGTTAAAAGATGTGATGGCATAAGATTAAAAAAAAATTCATGCAAGGAATTTTCTTTGGACATATTGAACTAACCAAGATCCGACGTACAGTGGGCACAAGTAAGAAACATTAAGGTCAGATGGATTTCTGTTGTTCCACAGGATTACAATGGTAATGCTGGAGATACTGTCAATTTGTCACGCTAATGCTGAATGCAAATGAATATTTAGTACTGCAAACAAGACCTGAATGGCGTTTTGCTTGTTAGTTCCCAATAATACCCTTGGAACTGTTCTGTAGCTGAGAGGGGTAGTGCTTGCTTTGAACAAGTTTATGCAGACAAGTTCTAGAAGCAGTTCAGAAAACAATAGCAAGGTCGCTGAAAAAAATCGCCGATCCAAAAACAATGTGTTTCTAGTTTATCCTTGCTGTTTAGTTTGTTGCAACCTGTGTGCTGTGTTTAAAGGTAAACCATTATTAATAAAGTGCCTATGTATCCTACAGAAACTGGGTTCTCTTGGCAAACTTAGAGAAAAAAAGTTTTCGAACCCCTCAGACGCACATGTGAAAACAAAACCACGCGTGGTGACCATGACATATTTCTGGCTCCTGAAATTGTTGTGGGTGCTTGCAGTACACAAGAGCATTACCTTTGAGATTGTCTTCTGCTACTCTGAGGAAGGTGTCACTAGGGGTGCTGTATAATTTTGACGCTCGTTAGTGGTGTCAGACTGATTAACTGCAGTATAAAAAAAACTTCGAACAAATATTTCTACCGCAGTGAATATGCTCACATTTCGCCTCCTTGCTGTAGGAAATGCACGGTTTTATGTAGAGTGCGCAATTCAAACTTTGAAATTTGGTCTCATGGCCCATTTAAAAGTGCACTTGAATTTTTAGGTGCATGTGGCGTAAAATTCAGCCTCCCCCAGCTCCGGCGTCACTCTTGTCCAACAAGCTGGGGCGCGATCTTGTACATGTTACAAAATGGAACGGTCCACCTCCATTCCATTTTGGAACGCGTACAAGATCGCGCCCTGTTTGCCTTCCCATCAATCGCTGAATCATTCTGTGCTCTGTTGCAGGTTGGCAGCCACGTGACTGGCGGTGACATTTATGGCGTTGTCCAAGAAAACACACTAATGCAACACAAGATAATGCTGCCACCCAAGTCAAAGGGCACCATCACGTACATCGCTGAACCTGGGAACTATGCCGTCAATGTGAGTGTTCGCACTCCGTGAGGACATATTCGTGGGGCTAAGGAAGTTGATCTTGCAGCAGGGGCTAAACAGATGTTTTTTTTTTTTTTTTTTTAATGCACAGTTGTGACTCAGTGGCTATGAAAAAGTTCTATCGAGCACAATGTCATAGGTTAGGCTTCCAGTTGCCGCATCCACATTCCAGTAGGCGCTGGAAACATGTCCAAGCACTTCCAAAGAACTTCACCGCTGTTGGTCAAAATTACCTGGCCACCCCCAGAGTTCCTTGCTGGAACTAGCCTTGGGAGGTCAGGCCCAAATAAGTACTTATCCTGATTCTTATACTAGTATGCTAGTTTCATGGTGTTTTTCTACTGTGAGGAGCTTTTGCTCTCGTAAGTACTTGTACCAAGCCAATGCACATTGTCGGTAATGTAAAAAAAAAATAAGAAAAGTGAACTGATTGGCGTAAACCTGTTATTTTCAGTTCAGTCCTGTTGTTTTTCCACAAAAGGGACTGGAGTGCCAGAAAGCTTGTCTAATGTAGCAAGACCTGCAGGTGCTCAAGTTGAATATTCAATTATAATATTCAACACACAGATTGCCTTCTTGTCTAGTTGTTACGTGCTTTTTCATTTTGCGCTGTGGCTACTCATGAATCCATACCAGCTAGCCTTGTTTAGCCTACCGTATCTAGGCAGCCTAACAGCTGCATGCGTGAAGCCACTGCAGCAGCTATGGCTGCTGAGCGCGAGGTCTTGGTATTTTCGCACTTCAAAGGGGACTTACTACAAACTAACTCGCGTATTGTGCTTTAAGTGCACAAAAATACGTTCAAAATTCCCAAAGTAGTAAAAGCCAATCCAGAACCCCACTGCAGTTTCTTGTAGCTCCAGTGTTGCTTTGGGACATCAAACATCGTCAGTAAATCATTAACAGCCACATGTTCTCTGTATATACAGCTGTGCTTGTTCTGTAGGTAAACTGAGTGTAGCTTGCATTAAGAACCAGTGTGTGTGAGTGGGGTTAATAAAGGAAAGAACTTCTGTGATAGATACATAGAGGCTTCCCATAGCATTCTGGTTCTTGATTTGTTTCGCTGGATTGCAGTACACTCCTGTAGTGCTAAACTTATGTTTTCCCTTATCTTGTAGTTCATGCTGGGTGTAGCAGTATGTTTACAGCTGAACTTTGTGTCCTTGAAATCGTTGCACTGCACTTGAAGCTAAATGTGCTGTAGCATTGTACTGTCATTGTGCCATTTTAGGACAAGATCTTGGAAATTGAATTTGACGGCGAAAAGAGCAGCTACACAATGATGCAAGTGTGGCCCGTGCGTAACATGCGCCCTGTGACGGAGAAACTGGCTGCCAATCATCCGCTGCTCACCGGCCAGAGGGTGCTCGACACCCTGTTCCCGTAAGGAATCTTTCTTGATGCCTGTCCTTCTCATTGTGTACTTTCATGTTGTTCAGTGGCCGAGGAACTTGGAGAGCACCAGCAAAGGTTTTAGTAAATCTGTCCACCTGCAATCGTACCTCATCATAACCAAGTCGCATAAGACATAAAAGTTCCTTTGTCATATCCAGCGTTTTGTGAAAGAATGTGAGAAAAACATAATAACCGGGAAAATGTACGATCCAAAGTTTCAAATATTTGGCAGACTCAACTGTAGTTTACATCTACCTAATTCGAATTATTGCAGCATGAGAATCCACTGCGCGCCCAGCTGGTGGTGCCCGAGCGGTACAAAAAGTACGTTGTCGTATTTGCGGCTTTGACAAACTTACTTCTGCGCTCCTCAAATTTGGCCTGGGTCAGCAGCTTTGTTGGGCGGGGCATTTTAGCGGGAAGTTTTGAAGCCTACTCGATGAGAATTGTTCTACTCGCGAGACGCTGACTCGTGTCGAGCTTGGTGCACCCCAGCGGTCTGAGACTTACTTTGTCGTTTTCTTATTGCGTAGTGTTTTAAGACAGCCATGAGAAACTGAAACAAAAGCAAGCTTATGCAACAAGCAATAAATGTTAAAAACCATTTCATACTTACAATGTGTTCAGACATGCAATGCAAATTGGAAGTCACTTATCCTTGTTGAACGTGGCTTTCCTTTTTGTTTCAAGCCTTTCTAGCAACTAAGTATTTCTTGATTTTCTTTTGGATGCCTCTGGTAACTGGTAACTTGTTACAACTTGCTAACACAAACTTTTAATGAGTTTGTGTTTACATTGTCTTGCTTATCCACTTAAGCTAAAATGCTTGTCATGAAATAGTCAGTTTGCAATTTGCCGATTGAGAAATTGGCAGTCAGCAATTCTGATTTGAGGTTTCATGGAATGTCATGATGCCATTTTTTTTTTCAAATTCCTTTCATCGTAGATATTCATGAACAGAGTTTGAGATGTGTACTCATTGATTGTGTGATGGGACTTCTCTCTAGGTGTGTCCAGGGAGGCACTACTGCCATTCCCGGTGCCTTCGGTTGTGGAAAAACATGCATCTCACAAGCCCTCTCCAAGTATTCCAACAGCAATGTGATCGTGTACGTCGGCTGTGGAGAGCGTGGCAATGAAATGTCTGAAGTACTCAGGGACTTCCCTGAGGTAAGCGTTTGCCTAAGCTGCTCATTTTCATCTTCCGCCTACCCGCCACGATGACCGAGTGGCTGTAACATTGCACTGCCTAGCATGAGGTAGTGGGGTCTACTGCCAACCACATAGGCTGCATTCCGAGGGGGGGGTGGAATGCAAAAACGCTCTTGCACCATGCTTTGGGTAAGCAACACCAGGTGGTCAAAATTAATTCAGAGCCCTCCGCCATGACATTCGTCATATTTTGCAGTGCAGCTTCAAAATGTACCCCATAGTTTTATTGAATCTAGCTTCTGGCTGATTGAAGCTGGATGTAGCAAATCCACATACGTAGCATGCATACACTTATTTCGATGCAGGCATGTACAGTAAAAAAAAAGTCGACAGCTGGGCGAGTTGGTATGGGCTCATCTTTTTAACAAACTGCACGGTGGGAATTTAAGGTGGATTACGTTGCTTTCCATAAATCGGTTGTTAGTCTGCGCTCGTCTGTCTCACTTTCATTGTGTCCCGTCCCACCACGCAGTTTGTTAAAAAAAGATATACAGTTGAACCCACATGTAACCATACTGGTTTTAACAATATGTCGGTTATAACAATGAGAAGCTGCTGCACAGTCAACTTTTGTATGTTTTCTATGGTGAAATAACCTGCTTACTACAATGCCTCCAGGCCGCATTATCGGTTATAATGAAGTCTGGCCACTGCGTGTCCGTGCCGAAAGATAATGGCATGCGAAATCCTTGAAAAGCAAAAAAGAAATTTGAGCCGCCGCATGCCGCCGCACCGTTCTCTAGCATTCTCTGCATCGCCAGCCTCGCGTGCCTCTCTCTCGTTGCCCTTCCACCACTCCAAAAACGAATGGGCGACGCCCATAGCTCTACGTTGCACCACCCTCCGAAACACAAATGGACTGCGCCAACTGCGATGATAGGCTGATAGCGCTGTGTGCTGCTCTGAGATTGCGCGCTGGCCGGCTGGCCTGGCTGGCTCCTCATTCCGCGCAGTTCTGCCAACGGTTTAAGGCGCTCGGGCTCATCTTTGTTGGTTGCGTTGAAGTTGTTCCTGGCCACGTGGTTTCTCGACCTTGTTTGACTCACTGCCAAAACGGAAGACTGCTGATCTGTCTTCCATTTCGGCAATGCACGTTTCCGGTGAAAAGAATGTGCATTGCTATAGATTTGGAAACGAAGTGCTTCTAACCAGTGAGGCGATCGTCGTGAACACGCTTTTATCGGATAGCGGCGACAACAGTGATGGCGACTGCGATGATGTGGTAGGGCAGGCTGTCTCAACGTCACCCTCGTTGGAGGCCCTGCTGATGTTTCAGTTGCTCCGGGGCTTCGTTTTCGCGAGGGACCTTTGCGAAAAAAAGGATGTCGGCAAGCTTTGCGTAAAGCAAGCAAAGGTGACGGACATAGGGTTTCTTGTGCAAGCCAGTGAGAAATACCTGGCGAGATGCTCGTGACCTTGCCCCAGCGTTTCTTTTGGGAAACGGGGCTGCCGTGACAACCTTCTCCCTTTTTTTAAAAAGCCCCTTTTGAGGCCACCAAAGTGATGCCTCGGCGGAGCTTGCATGTCACTTGCCGCCCGTGACTCCGCTTTGCAGTTGTTGTAGCAGTGCCATTCTCGAACGCTGACAGCCGCGGCTTGTTACACGTGATCAGAGTGTGGGGGAAGCAGAATTTAACACTTAAACGAGTCAACACAATCGGCAGCTGGATGGAGGATAGTGGTGGGGAGGGGCACTGGCCACCCCGCCATTGTAGTTTTCTCACTACAGCTACGCCACCTCTTTATTTAGATTTTTTCATGCAACTCGGTTATAACAATTATCGGTAAAAACAATGGAATTTTCGTGGCACTTGAATATTGTTATAAGTGGGTTCAACTGAACATCCATACTTGCAATATTCACTTACTTGGCTGAGCATGCCGCATAGCTTATGCATTTGAGCTCAGAGCTGGCACAACTTAATGTTTTTGTTGACTAATGATAATGACAATTAGGGAATGTCCCCTGAGAAGGTAGTTTGAAAAACTCAGTCCAAATCTACAGGCCAGAATAAAGTAAAACAATACAGTATAACCTCATTGATATGATCCTGTTACTTATGGTTTCCCGGCACCAACAATTGCGATAGAGAACACAAAAAGTTACCCACCCAATACAGTTAAGCTTATTTGTTACGGGTTCATACGTTCCTGGAAAACACGATCGTTCAGCACCAATGTTTAGTGCATCATCAAACTGCGATCGTATGGGACGTTTTCCAGCCACTAGATTCCATGTAAACAAAAGGTGCGAGGTGCACACAAACGAGAGCAGTAGCCGCCACCGCAGCAGCTTACCTGCAATACTCGCCCGCCTGTCTCACAGGAAATTGCTGGTGTGCACTAAGTTTCTTGTTCCAGTAGTACCAGCAAATCTCCTCCCTGATCGTCGCCTCCAACCTTATTTTGATAGGCATCTTTATTTATCTGTTTCACAGCGTGTGGGCCGTAGTGCCGTTGGAAATGTGTACTGCACACTTTCGATAGGCGGAAACCAAAGCGAGCCCCGCTGCTGTTCTCTGCTGCATTTGCCACAAAGTGAGCATCGTGTATCACTCTGATGACATGGCGTTTCGGTGTTGCCCAACAGCTCAATTTCGTTTTAATTTTAAGTAACAGGAAAATGACACGTGTCTCTAGCCTACCAGCTTGATCCACATGGGCATCTCATTCCGCAATAATTCGTGCTGAGTAGGCGCATCAAAGCTTCCTGCCACAATGCCCCGCTCGAAGAAGCTGCTGACCCAGGCCGAATTCGAGAGCACGAATGTAAGCTTGCTGAAACCGTAAAAATGATTGCCTCGGGCCACTTGAGCCCTACCTGCTCGGCGTGCATTGGAGTCGCGTGCTGCAACAATTCGTGCAACACTTCACATTACGTAAATGTCTACTACAGTTGAGTCTGTAAATTCTTTATGACTTCCGATTGTACATTTTCTCAGTTGGTACAACTTTTTTCTCGTTTTTTAGTTTGCCAGAGTGTATGAACGAGGTTCTACTTATACGCGTGAGAAATAGATATAATAACACGTTCTGGAAATGACCTCTCAGGTAGGTAGGGTTAACTGTGGTGTAAATGGAGAGGCTAAAAGCCAGGGCTGGTATAGTGTAACAGCATGGAGTAAAACATAGTTAATTCGACCCTTGTTAATTCGGATTATTCGGGCTCATCCTCTGGTCCCGGCAGGCATGTGCATTAATGTATTTTCGGACCTATTTGGCTGCACACCGATTAATTCTGACCACTCTTAGGGCTCGGTGAGCGCACAGTACTGCAAGTGTGTGACGCAAAAGAGCGAAAGTGGCACTAGCGTTACAACCAAAACGAAGCAGCAGAGTTCACATCGCCATAGTCATCAGCAGAAATCGTATGTGAGCAATAGAAATGCCGAAATGCTTCATGCCTACTTGTGCCTTTGTAACCTTTATTCTTGCGTTTATTGCCGTGCATATCACTGCATTGGCCGCGTGTCTTCATAGCTGTGTAGTGGCCATTCATGATTGCATTGATAGCGACCACAGTTCGTCCGCAACAGTCGTGGCAAACAGTAGTTTAATTTTGACTTGGTACGCGCATCGGCCAGGTGCCTTCCGAACTGCATGGTCACCGTCCATGATTGTGTCGATAGTGGCTGTGGTTTCGTCTGGAGCGTTTGCAGCAAGCAGTAGTATCATTTTGACTCAGTGCAGCGGCTGCTTGTGGCATTGTCACAAACACGGCGGAAGTTGTCAGGGATAAAGAGCGCCGGCTATATGGCGAGGGATGGACGATCTATTGGCGACCAGTTCACTGGAAAAAAACAAAATTGCTTGTGTGTGCGAGTATGAAAAGTGTTTCTTAAATGAAGATGTGCACTGCGGAGATGCTGTGCAGGAAGTCGGGCCTTCACGCTAATCAGTCGCGAGATGATAATTGTTGCTTCCGCACTTCTTTTGTGCAAACTAAAAACAATTGTGACTTGCTGATTCTTTAGTAAGCATAAGTATGTTCACGTAGTAAGAATTTTATTTTCTTGATACCTTCAATAATTTAACATTTGATTAATTCAGACATATTTTTTCGGGTCTGTGATGTCTGAGTTAACAAGGTTTTACTTTTTGTTCTGCTTTATTCTATTCCATTCTTATTGTCCATTACTCGCAACAGGCTGATGTTAGTGATATCGTGGGCGGATTGGCACTTGGACTGTTGAAAAAGTGGGAAAAGGAAAATAATTGGAAAAAGAATCGGTGGATCATTCTGGTTCCAGTGCACTTCTAGCTATAGCATTTCACTCAGTGGGAAGAAATTTGCTTTAAAAAATTTAAATACCGTATTTACACGCTTGTAAGTCGACTCGAATGTAGGTCGACCCCCCCAAAATTGCATGTCTCAAAAAAAAAAAAGGGGGGGGGGGAGAGAGAGAAAAACCACGCGAGTGCATTCACACAAGGGAAATTTATTGATGGGGTTGCTAAGACTACTCATCGTCACTAGAGTCGACCTTACCGGCACTGCTGCCGTCATAGCTGCTGCGGTCCCACAGCACGTCGTCATCAAGTGCAAGTCCACACTTCGCGAACGACCGCACCACGACATCGCGAGTTACAAACGCCCACGCAGAGAGGACCCACCCGCACACAGTAGCCAGGGAGGCCAAATTTCCTCGCGCTGAAGCCGCCACTGCCGCACCACACGTTCACGGACTCCAAACTTGCATCCCGCTGCGCAGTTGTTAGTTTCCTCGGCAGGGAGGATAGCAGCCCTTTTGAACGCTGCTGTGAACGAGCACCGAAAGTTCTTGGCACTCATGACAGGCGCGACGATTCAGCACAACAGCAGAAAGGACAGATGCGCGCGGCCGTCGAAAACAATCGTATCTCAAAGAAAAGCTCTTCCGCCAACTACTAATACCCCCCAAACGATGGCTCATCCGCCAACTACCATACCCCCCTAACGACGGCTCTTCCACCAACTACCAATACCCCCCAAACGGCTGCTCTTCCATGATCGATGCTCCCACAAGAGCCGTGCGCTCGTGGTGCGCGCAATCAAAATGTATGCAATACGGTAAATTAATACGCTACGCTTCTACCGTAACCATGGAAACGTAGGTGCAAAGTTGTAACCACGCCGTAGCGCCCCTGATTTCTCGTTTCTCTTGCCGCTACTAGCGGTACACGGTTTGGTTTCGATTCTAAGTCGACCCCCCAACATTGGATTGTCAAATTTGAAAAAATGGGTCGACCTACAATCGTGTAAATACGGTATGATCTCCTTGCTTGTGCAGGCAAAGGTGAACTTGGCACTTTATATTCTGGAAAGTGTAAAAAAAGAATGCCCCCCAAAATTATCTGTACCTTGCACTGGAAGTTTTTCGCAAATGTTCTTTGGCAATTTTTGTGTACACTGTTCTGTTAGGTTTCACTAGTAGCACATGCCAGTTACTAAAATATGAAATAAGTATTGTTTGATTCCTTCACTAGATAACTGTGCTCACTCAAAATGACACTGCGTATTTAGTAGATGGCAGTGTTCCACGCTACATTGCCATGCAACTTTCTCTTCAGTCGTACAGCTGGGGGTTAAAATGTCAATGAAACAGTCCAAATTATGTAAAGGTTGAGTGAAGAAACTGAAGCAATTTCAAGTGTAAGTTGGACCAATAAAAGATTTTAGGCGGTTTCCTGCAAGTGCTATGGAAGCCTAAAGCAGAGACAGTCATTCTGGGGATGTAATCCTAACTGCTTATGGGCATAGTGCCACGCTTGTGTGATGTAAGATCTGGTATCATGCCTCACAGCAGTGACAGGCATCCTTTCAATGCACATGAGAACTCTGTGACGTAGAACTTGTGCTAGCATGAGGTCTCATTCCTTGTGTTACAAGCATTTCTACTTCGTTAGCTCTTCACTGTGCCCTGAAAATTTCTGAAAGGTACCAATGGAGGATGCGACCCGTGCACTTTGTAGGCATGCAGTGTACAGTAAAACCTAGTTAATACGTAGTTGGTGGTGAACGTGGATCAGGTACGCATTGAGCGATGTACTAATTAACCGACAATGGCAGACGAGCGGCAGTAGCTTTACTTGCCAAAAATGTGTGTTCTCACTTCAGCACACAAGCAGACGTTTTATTTGCGAGCAGGCCGCAAAAACATCAGATTTTCACATGGTGCCATGGCAGCCTTGCAGTGACGACTGCATCATCAAACTCGGCGAACGCCCTCATGATGGTCAACTCACTAGCCGCGTCGGAGCCTAGACATCATCAACATCGTCATCTGTGACGACGACGTGGAAGTGCTAGAAGCTGTGGGAGTAGGAAACGTCATGGCTACCAAGTTTTATCGTCGCTATAGGTGGCGACTACCGGTGCTAACATATGGGGCAGAAACTTGGAGGTTAACACAGAAGCTCGAGAACAAGTTAAGGACCGCACAAAGAGCGATGGAACGAAAAATCTTAGGACTAACGTTAAGAGACAGGAAGAGAGCGGTGTGGTTCACAGAACAAACGGGGATAGCCGATATTCTAGTTGACATTAAGTGGAAGAAATGGAGCTGGGCAGGCCATGTAATGTGTTGGATGGATAACCGGTGGACCATTAGGGTTACAGAATGGATACCAAGAGAAGGGAAGCGCAGTCGAGGTCAGCAGAAAACTGGATGGGATGAAGCTAGGAAATTTGCAGGCGCAAATTGGAATACGCTAGCGCAAGACAGGGGTAATTGGAGATCGCAGGGAGAGGCCTTCGTCCTGCAGTGGACATAAAATATAGGCTGCTGATGATGATGATAGGTGGCGACTGCAGTCCGTGAAAGGTCCACGTGCTGCAATTTCACTGTCTATGGTCTGCGCGCATGACATTTTCCGATTCCACAATTCTATGCACCGAAAAATGAAGGAAATACTATGCACTAACCAGTTTGGCATGCGATAAGCAACTACGGCTTAAGTGGTCAGCCAGTACATTAGGTTCAGTGGCGACAGGGTGGGTTAGAGATTTTCAGATTTTATTTCTCATCAACCTTTGCAACTTTGAAAGGTAACCCTGTATCTACAGAATGGTGTATGTAATTCATTGTGACTATATTTAAACTGAAATTACTTATTAAGTGGGGATGTATAATGACGCTTTACTGTATATATCTCAGAGATGTACCGTATTTATTCAAATATAAGGCAAGGTTTTTTTTTACCAGAATTTTTTTGCCTTGTTATCACCCCCCGTAGTGTACGTGAATTTTGTCTAAGTGTGGCTTCACAGCAGCGCTCTCTGTGGTGCCGTGAAGCCACACTCTAAGGAGAAATTCGCACTGCCGTGTAGTCACACCTAAATGCAAAATTCGCATATAACCTGCACTCCGTGTGTTGAAGCTCCCTTTGCCCCTATTTTATGGTCGCCATTTTGCATTCTGGCTGTGTTAGTAATTCAATATTTTAGGCGATCCTCACGGAGTCTCGATAATCCGTCGATTACTTTGTATTGCCTTATATTGGTGTGCATACTCAAGTTTTTTTTCTTGGGTCCCCCCATTGCACCCTCACCTTATAATCATGAGCACCTTATAATCGTTTAGGTTGTGCTTCTTTAGGCTTAGACAAGGGTACACGACTTCATTCCATGCTGCGATCCTAGGCAGTAAAAAATTTGGAGGACACTTAATACTTCGTGACCACAGGAAAATCGGTAGTTTTCGGGTCTTCTAGCAAATATTTCGTTTCCTGCCACAGAAAATGCTTTATCTTAAAGTGTATAGTATGAAATTGTAGAGGAAAAAAGTATCTTTCCAACGGTATGAATATTTATTAAATATACTATGTAAAAAATTATCAAAACAAAAAAAATGTAACAAAAAGTTAGAAAAAACATCAATGCTCCTTTGCACAAAGAGTGCGTTGCCATGGTCCACACCCGACCGTCTTTGTGCACAAAACTCCACTCTCTGCGCGGGCGCTGGGCGTTAATTTCCATTGTTTGGTCCCGCCCGAATGACGTTGACACCCTGCAGATAAGAACTGTGAACTTTAGAATACACCGGTTATACTTAGGTCAATGCAAGGCCGCGATGAGAAACTGTCTGAGAAGAAAGCGAAAATTACCGGCGGATGCCTGTTGACGTTCCGGGGTGGTTTGATGCACTTTCACCGGCCATACTACAGTCTGATTAATCAAAGCCATCTTCCAAGTTTGTGCTGCTACCATAATTCAGAAATTCGAGCCCAGATGCATCGGAATCCATTGGAATTCGCTGTTTCCGTGAAGCAGCAGTCGACGCCATCTTTGAAACTATGAGCGCTCGTTCCCCCAACTGTGAAGGCACTTTAGAAATCTCCGCACGGTGGAAAAGAGAAACACAAAAGCGAAACTGATTATGTAGCTTCTCTTTAACTCATTAGATGGTGTTAGCTGTCCAGAAGCTCTCGGAGAGCGCCAAAATTCGAATTTGTAACCATTGATAACATGCTGTTGATGGGAATAGGCGCGGTCACGAGAATGTTAAGCTTCGACTTTAAGAGTGGAATGCGATAGCATTCAAAGATCCCTGATTTCTTGGCAGGCTTCTCTGCAACTACAGCTTTTTCGCCAACGTTACCTCCGTGCGTGGCTGCTGAGGAGGCGAGCACCATCTGTATGGTGTTTTTGCAAGGAACCAACCAGAAATGCTGGAAAAGGGGTTTGTGTTTGAGTTTCCGCGTAAGAGAATGATGTTTTCTCGTATATTAAAATTATAATCGGACGCTACCACTGTCTGTAGGTTGTGGTTAAGTCGTACTTTACGATTTTTCTGGCTCATTTTACTTTGAGAAATTAAATTAGTTCACTGACGCCTCTGCGCCATGCGGAGGGCCTGTGTGGTCGCGGTGGTTCAGGATGATTTTCCTGGCCGCAGCCGCCGACGCCTACGCCGGATTTTCTCTGACATAGGGCCTTTAATGCTATCGTGTTAATACTGTTTTGCTGGTACACATGGTCTGTAAACTTCTGTTTGCAATACTAGTGGTATGCACTTCATATGTATTACACCGAAGTCTAAGTTTGTCTTCCAAGGTGCGGGGCATACAAAATGCTAGTAGGTGCCCTACTTTTTGACAAGTGCACCTTAGCCTGTTATGCATTTTAAAATGTGCTTCGGCATCTCACAGAAGTCATGAATGTTTTTCAGCTCACTATTGAAAAGGACGGAAAGCGGGTGTCTATCATGGACCGTACAACGCTGGTCGCCAACACATCAAACATGCCTGTCGCTGCCCGTGAGGCGTCCATCTACACAGGTATAAAAACAGACCAAGATTCCAAACTTTTTTTTTTTTCGTAAATGGTGCATGGTAAATGGGCCTTCTCTTTTTGAAATTACCATTGGCAAAATTTGGTGTATGGTGTAATGTGGTGTTTGTCACACGTGTGACTGTGTAGTGCGACATTTGGTCTGACGCTCGCACCATGTTAGGAACATTTCAATATGCTGCCGTGCTACTCTTTGGGTGTATTTTTCACTGTAGTAAAAGCAGTTGAAGACCAGCACCTTTTCTGTCCTCTTGCCTTTTCTGTGTTCTTTTAAGGTGTTCCTTACCCTCCTCCCCCCCTTCTCGTGACGCCTGTGTAGCTCGATTGTAGTGCATGTTAGAGGAGCCAAGGTGTATGAAAAGGTTGAGTCCTCTACTGTGGCCCACTGTAGAGCTTTGCAACATCAAACCTTATTACTTCTGTCATCTTTTCAGGCATTACACTTTCAGAGTACTTCCGTGACATGGGCAACCATGTAGCAATGATGGCCGACTCCACCTCTCGATGGGCTGAGGCTCTGAGAGAAATCTCGGGACGTTTGGCCGAAATGCCAGCAGGTCAGTTGAAACTTCGGTGAAAGGAACCTCAAAGTGGCAGGAAAAGGAAATTGGCAAACTTCGCCACTTCCTTAGCTTCGAACTTTTTTACTGCGATAGCAGGAGGCTCTCGCAGCGGACACTGTCATCTTTTCAAGAACATTTTTTGTGTGAGGCATCTCTTCGTTCGCTGCAGTATTGCCTGGTGTGGCTTCCGAAATACATGCGCAGACATCGCCATTCTCAGAGCCTTGCATGTGCACATAACCCCACACAAATTACCGAGAGTGAAAGTGCCGTGTTTGTATTAAGCGTATCTGACCCTGTACTGCATATTGTCACACTGGCATGCATACAATCTCAAGGTGATGGGCAAAAGTTTTCCGAGCCAGATTTTTCACACTTGCTTGACTATTTTAACTTGCTCGTGGCAATGCCACGTTCTCTATAAAACTATTGGTAATGGCAACTGTGTAATGTTGGAGGATGCGTAGTGTCTTGCTAAATTTTTTTCCTTGATACCCTAGCTCACAACTTTGCAAATATCGGGTCTGTCAACAAAATTGCCATCATTTTGTTTTGTCCAGTATGCCTAATTTCATTAGTGAGATATCGTGCTATATCATGCAAAACGATATCATGCACTGCTAGTAGCACTAATATCTTTTTGACTCCGCACTAAACTTTAGAAGGGCCCTGAACCACTTTTTATCGAAGTGGAGAAAGGAATTTGAAGTGGAAATAGGCTATTTCAGAAATAATTTGCTGCAAAAAGTACTTAAATGCGTTCAGCAGAAGCGCTATTATTGGCAATCAAACACGGCCTCCGCTGTGCTCTCGTTCCTTCTTCAATGCCTTGCACTGTGAAGGCTATGGCAGAGTGGGGCGTGGCCACAACGCTCCGCCTTCGAAATGTTACCTTGGCGCGCAGTTCAAATTTCATTTTGGACGTTAACATAATGCCACGACTTCTGATTTTGGTGCCTACGACGCGCTAAACGTTAGCCAAACGTGCTTGTCCTCAGGGAGCCGCAGTGAGCTTAGCCAGTGAACTCATGGTGGCCGCGGTATCTACGCTACGTAGCTGACTGCAGCTACTAATAGCATGCCACTACAATAGCATAGCAATAGATGGGAATCCGCTTCATTACGAAATAAACCGCCCAGAAAAGAGTGAGGAACATGGCTTCTGTTGAAAAGAGAGCGTTCGAGAGAAAGGTGACTTTGTGATCTGGTTGCAAGCTCCACGCACTGCGTATGACAGCAAAACTTCGTTGAGATGTTGACAGCAGCGTATGCTACTTGCGGACTATGTTCACCAAGCTCGAAGGGTGGTTCAGGGCACCTATAAGTTTCCATTGCTGACTTGCCACTTCGTGCAGCCACATCCAGCCGAAATGTACGACAGATTGAAAGACGCATTAACTGATTGCAAGGTTTAATCTACCAGTTACTGAGCACACTCTTACATTCCTTAAAACTTGTAAGTCCTTTTCTCTTTTCATTGGGCGAGTATTTTTCTAAGTTAACATATGGTACATTGATCTGTCCTTCAGTACGCATTGAAACCGTGCACTTGCTCTTGTTGACCCCGAATACTCTTTTTTCTTACTTTTCTGAGGCAGATTCTGGCTACCCTGCCTACCTGGCTGCTCGGTTGGCATCCTTCTACGAGCGTGCTGGTCGGGTCAAGTGCCTTGGAAACCCCGAGAGAGAAGGCAGTGTCACCATTGTGGGGGCGTGAGTATACATGTCTTATGCTGTTCAGCAGGGGGACGAGCATATACCCTGCACCAAAATACTGCACCCAAACTGAAGTTTTGTCCGAAACTGAGTCTTTACCCCGAACCGATATTTGTCAAACACGCCTGGATCTGAACCAAAGCTGAACCGAAAAGTTTAATTGCTAGTGGTTCAGAACATCAGTATTGAAGCATTTTTGGCCATAGGGAGCAGGAAAAGGCATCCTGAAAAGAACGACTTTCCTTTCATAGAGCCTGCCCCACCTTTAGTGTGTTATGACCTGCAAGGTGGTTTGTGCGCATGGAGTCGGCACAAGATGCTGCATATTACGCCAAAAATTGCGGGCGCTTAGGCCAATACGCTTGTAGTTCCGAACTCTGCTATATTAGCTGGGCGGAAATGTTTTTTAGGGGGGCCTTTGAAGGATTATGTATTGTTTTGCACCTTTTGGGTTCAGCCGTTAGCTTAGGCGACTTAAACACCAGTCATAGAAAATGAAAGAAAGTCGACTGTGATGATTAGGAAAGCCTAAGAGCACGTACACCACAAGATGTGCATAGCAGAAGATGCTGTAGCAAAGGGAATGCAGAAATCCAACCAGAGAACCAGTAGATCTTATTACCACGTGTCGCTGTATGGAAAAGAAAAGTTCGCATATGATGTCACGAGCGATGCGGGCCAGACCACTTCAAGTGCATATGTAATAGCTCTAATCAGGAAAAAATCTGCTCGAACGTAAAAATACTGGCTCTCTTGCATATTACTGCTCACTGCACAACTTTGCCACACTTTCAACGTGGTGAAGCTGTGTGGGATGCAGAAGGGTGAGGGAGTCTGGCACCTTTCCCCCCCAAAATTTTGTGTTCATTTTCCTTTTCGCGCACGCACCTATTAGCCTGGGTTGATTGTAACCCATACGGTAGCATGGGAGCATTGTACCAAGGAGATTATTTTACCGTGGAACCCACACAAAAGCTCACGGGCCATGGCTGTTAATGGTTGCTCTGTTGCAAACAGTGCCCGTGCGTGGGCGGTGCTCGCACTTCCCACTCATGGTCATCTATTATTTGTTATATTGAATATATTGTTAAAACTTAGTATTGTTATAAGTGGGTTCGACTGTAGTTGATGGTTCCATATCTAGCGGTCCCAGTAGAGCATTATTTTATGAAGTCTGCATTATTCAAATGTGACAAAACTTGCTGAAGAATTGATAAGTGTACTTTTGCAGAACAGATGAATTTCCTTGATTCTGGAGGTGCAAGAATGTGGGGAAAGAAATTTTGAATAGACAGAAAATGTGATGCCTGAAGATGATATTGCATTGGTGTCGTGCGTTCACAATGATTCTCAATTGCGAAACCATGCCAAGGTGCAATATCCAGCACACAATGATTATACATTGTAGTCTCGACACGATCTTCATGGGAACTGGAAAATAAAGCTTATCATTCGAAAGTCGTATCGTCCAACGTATTGTGGTGCGACAAGTGACCGATGTCACGTATGAAATCATCCTCGCCGATCTCTCAGCGTCATCGTCGGCTGCCGTCAGTTCACCAGCTCGTCAGTTCACCAGCTCGTCAGTTCACCAGCTCGTCAGTTCACGTGCCGACACTAAAGCCATACCACACACCTGTCACCGCGGATGTGTAGACTAAGCACCGGGACGGTGCTTCTAATGCCGGTGAGGATGATACAGAACAGCCGCGACAGTGTGGCTGTACTGAGAAGAAAAACAATGTGTTCCCGCTTTATACAGCGTCGCCATTTTGGTCTCCATTAGCTTCCTTGTAAATAAATTGTAAATAGCCTTGGGCATCAGCTACACGTAATAGTATTATCCAACCAAATCTTATTATCGGTGAAAGAAAAAAAAAAAAAAAGACTGTGATCCCCAAAAACGTATTGCGCAGAATCGTATCAGAGAGGTTCCACTGTATATGTGTACAATGAAACTGATGACTGTGCCTCATCAAAGAGGATTTTTACAACTGAATTTACATCTTCAAATCGACAAATACATTTGCAACAGGCTTTGTGACAGTTATTTCTAGATAAAAGTAGTAGACAATGACCAATAAAGTGAGAAACATGGATCAATACACTGGCATGGTTCGCCATTTCAGACATTTATCAAGGCCAAGGTAGAAAAAAAGGGGGGAAAAAAAGAAAAGAGAAGTAGTTTTACAGAGTTTTGCTAGCTAGATGTTATAGTCATTACTTTTGCACTTTCAGTTAAAGTGCCTGTGAGCTGGCTCTCTCCTCCATTCATGAAAACATGATTAGTGGCTTTCATTATCACTCGTGCATCAGCGTGTATATTGACACGGATTTGTTGAAGGAAAAATTGTGGGAAACCAAAATACAGGAAAATACAAAACAGTGGTGGTGTTCCACAGTGCCCTGAAAAGGGGCCCACAACTCCTTTTCTTCAAACTTGAGCAAGTGCTGAAATGATTTCAAAGCCTTTCAAGGCATAATATCCCAGAAAATGTTTTTTTTAATGGACTTAGTATGAATGGAGATATAAGTGATATGTTTGCTGTCCCCATTCTCTCTCAACTCAGTTTCTTCTCAGTGGGTTTGGTACCGCCGATAGCCAGGCCCTGCCTATTGTTCCAGTGCGCTGATTGTAGCATTTCGAGTTTTGTGTCTGGCAGATGTGCTCAAGAGCGACAAAAGAGTTGACAGGATGGCATTATCTTCTAGTTTGGGAAGAGTGTGCCTTAGAGCACTGCACGGGCCGCTTCTTGCGGCCCGGGCCCGGCCCAGGGCCCGTTTTTACATTGGGCGGCCCGCCCGAGCCCGATCAAAACTTTTATGGCGAGACCCGGGCCCGGCCCGGGCCCGGAAATAATCTACGTTACCCGCCCGGCCTGGCCCGCCACCCCTTTACATTAAGCCCGAGCCCGGCCCGAGCCCGACCCGAAACTGGCCCGAACCCGGCCCGAGACCGAAAAATACATGTTTTTCAGAGTTGAGAAGCCCGAGAATAACTCGCAGAAAGCCCGAGCCCGGCCCGGGCCCGCGTCAAAAAACCCGAGCCCGGCCTGGGCCCGGGTCAAAAAGCACACGCCGTGCCCGAGTCCGGCCCGAGTCCGGCCCGAGTCCGGCCCGAGCCCGTGAAAAAACTGCTCTACCCGGCTCGGCCCGGGCTTTCGGGTAAGCCCGAGCCCGTGCAGTGCTCTAGTGTGCCTGCCTGTGCGAGCTCTTGCATAATTGCTCAGCGGCTAGTGTCTGTGGGTTGTTGTGCCTGCTTGCATCATAACATCATTGCTTGCATCAAAAGCGGGGGGGTCTCTAAAGCTGTCGGAGAGAGCAATGGAACTATATTATGTGAGCTTATAGGTTCTCTATAGTATGCAGCTGATTGATGCGGATTTGGCTTGTATGTTTGTGGCAGCATTGGTTGCCTAGAAATAGGGGACATTTTCTTACCATGTTCAAAAAGTGTTTCAATGCCCCTTTAAGGATTGTAGACATCCTATGCCTTCGTGACTTGCAGTGTCTCGCCTCCTGGTGGTGATTTCTCGGACCCGGTGACATCTGCGACGCTGGGCATTGTGCAAGTATTTTGGGGCTTGGACAAAAAGCTGGCCCAGCGCAAACATTTCCCATCTGTCAACTGGCTCATCTCCTACAGCAAGTACACACGTGCCCTCGACGACTACTACGAGAGGAACTTTCCCGAGTTTGTACAGCTCCGAACAAAGGTGAGCCATTATTCTGCTGCCTTGATCGCTTTGTCCCTTGTTTAGTGGTGTGAGAAAGGGATGTATCCTCACCTACCCAAAAGTGGAATGAAGTTACACAAGAAATGGGTAACCCACGTGATGAAACCCACGCTGGGATGCCGGGGCTGGCCTGTTCTCGGTCATGAGGGCCTTTTCTCTTCATTCTTGTGGTGGACTGCACCTTGTTTTGTGCTTTTTGTAGCTATGCCTGCATCTTTTATTTCCCTATGCAAAAATTAATAGATCCGTAGCTAGCCTTTGGCTAGAATATAGATGTTAAATACTGATAAGATTGTATATTTGGGGGGAAAAACACAGCTGTGCGAGTTCCTTTTTGTAGCTTTTTGGCTAAGCTTAGGTGGATGACAATAGTTTTTCATGAAACTTCCTTCAGCTTGCAGATTTCAGAAGTGATGTGCTGTATTCGGTGTCCCCTCCCCGCGTTTGAGTTTTCGATTAATTTGGCCTTGCTCTGATTTGCTAATTTATTTGCCTGATTTGCCAGTGTAGCGGAGTGTGTACACAGACTTGCAAAAGTATGCTATAGACTGGGACAGAAGTGAAAGGGACATGTGCAACAATCATGGTGCTAGCTTACAACTGAGGTTTATTGAAAGATCACTAGAATATACAGGGTGTCCCAGCTGTCACACACTAGGTAAAAAAAAGAAAAGAAAAAGAAAGCAAGGCATTCTATGCATGTAAAGCTAACTGTATCTTGTCAGGCACGACCAGAAGTGGCTAGTATTACAGTAGAAGCTCGTTGATACGATCTTCAAGGGACCGCGAAAAAAACGCATAACAGCCGGGAGAACATAACAGTGAGGAAGGCCGCAAATCGCCCCAGCAACGTCAGAAGCCGCTTTCAATGGCTTCCAGTGAAGTTATTAGATGTCACTGGGCTCGTGCTGTGACCGGAGATTGGTGTGCGCACGTGTATAATTAAGAAACTGTTTGATGGTCCGTGGCAGTGGCCCCTTTCCACGTTTAATATGCTTCACTGCATAATACAGCTCTATTGCAGCAAAGCTGACTAAAGAGAACCGGCAACTATGCCACGCATATAAGACCCTTGCCGGCCTAAAAAGAAATGTAGCCCTGTGCACGACTGATTTGGCCCGTGTGTGTGCTTCCCGGTAGGTTTTAACCAATGTGCATTTCTTCTGGTGCTCTGCCAACTGCTCTGTGCACGTTTTCTCCCGTTTGCTTGTGCAGCGCCTGGCTTGTGCCACTTCGGTCACTTATTGCAAGTTTGCAAATTTGGTCGCTTGCATGGTGTGATCGCGTGTTGCAATATATACATTTAATGTCTTCGTAGTGCGAGAGCAAATTTCTCTTTGCACTGCTAAATTTATGCGACAGTCACATTCAAACCCAATGTAAGATGCAGGAACATTACCGAATGACGACATATCAAGTGGGAACCTAATACATGGAGTCAATAGGAGTTAAATCAGTACTGAAAAAACGCTGAATAGCAGCTGGGAAAATGAAACAGAGGAACATATCAACGGGGTTCCACTGTATTTTTGTATTGCACCTAATAATTACTTTGTACTAATTAACTATATTTAATTATGCATTTATGGCAGATGTGTCGTAACTATTGCATCTGTTGGTAAAATTCCTTTACAGTGTATCTGCTCCAAAACGGCGGTAGTTATCACCAGCACATTTAGTGCCACCATACAGCAGCCACTCTTATGTGCCTAGCAGGCCTGTATAGCATCTCATGTTGGTTGAGTGTCTGCATGTCATTGTTTGTGTCATTCACATGTGTTGGAAGTTTTTTAGATTGTTTCTTCTATGCGGTTTTATTGTGAAGTTTATGTGAGACGTTGGTGCTGTGCTGACGATAAATGCACCTAGTGACAGCATTAATAGGAGGAGGAAACAGTTTTTGCTGCAGGAAAAAGTGGACATTTTGCTTGGAGTTGACTCAAGAACGAAGCAGATTGACCTTTGCTGAGAGTGTTGCGTTGCCTTGTCAACCATAGCAGATATTCGGAAGGATTCAGACAAGATTGCGAAGCCTTATCGGGAGTCACAAATCACTCCTACTAAGAAATGGCTACGACTTGGAAATTTTCAAAATGGGATTGAAATCATGCTCACCTGCTTTAAAAAAGATGCCAGTCTGCAAAATGTTCCACTGTCTGGCCCATTGCTTCAGGAGAAGCCAGTAAACTTGCTGATGCACTGGAAATAACTGGAGTTTATGCATATGCTGGTTGGGTTTTTCGTTTCTGGTAAAGGAACGGAATTGTGTGGCAAGTAGTCTTCAATGAAAAAAAGGTGGCCGACAAAGCACGGATTTTTGGTGAAATGACCGTTTTCGGGAGACGGCTGAGTCCGTACTCTGAAGCCATTTTCAGTGCGGACGAGACTGGTTGCTTTTGTCAAGTACTATTAGATCGGACAATGCACATCAAAGGTATTGCAAGGGAGAAAAAAGATGTGTGTTCGCGTGTCTGTTCTGCTCTGCTGCAGTGCAACCGACACATAGAAAATCGAGCCATTTATCATTCATTGGCAGGTACACAAAGCCTCGCTGCATAAAGAATGTCATGTCTCCGCTGTTTTAATAGAGCGAACAAACGTTTGTCGCTGACAAGGGAATTGTCTTCTGAGGGCTTCATCAAACTGGATGGCCAGATAAGGGACAGGAGAAAAAAATCATTTGGTCGTTGACAACTGCTCTGCGCATATTGTGAATGACTGCTTCGCATACGTTCGCGTCAAGTTCCTACCACTGAGCAATGCGTCGTTGCAGCAATGCCAAGGGAGAATTTTGAAAGCGCCTTGTGTAGTAGTTGCTTATCCTTCTGCGGCTAAAGCTGTGAGCTGCAGTAAATGTTTCCAAGCCGCGGAAATGCTAACAGGACGGGACCATGGTGGAACCCATAGGCATCCACCATTCGCTACTGTTACCAAAAAGCAGGCCTTCTGAAGACTCCTATGCATCTGGAAGATAGCTTGGAAACAGTGAGACCAACTAAGACTTATGAACTGAGGCTTTGGGACTGTTTCCCATGAACTAGTCAGTGTCCTTCAACGACTATGTGGAGTGCGACAAGGCAGCGCTAACGTTTGCGGATCTGACTACTGAGGAAATCTGGAAGTGTCTGTGACAAAGACTACTTCACTGACATGGCGGATCCAAAGGAAGATGACACTGAGAGCTGAGCAAGATGAGATCATATAGAACTTGGATGTCCAAGTGTCTACCAGCAAAATCCACGCTTCGTCGGGAGGTGCAATGACGTTTCCGATGATGTGATCCCTCAAGTGGAAAGTGTCGAGTTGTTTATTCTAAGCCGCTTGCGCTTTACTCACCAGAAAATCATTTTTTTAACTCTTTCAGTGCGTACATTATATTTTTGGAGGTGATGCACCCCAGCGCCATTTTTTTTCTTGGATATTATAAAACAAACACAACGGTTCATTTTCAATTATACAAAAGGGAAAAAATTACATAGATAATGGCAAATAAAGTCTTACTATGGACCTCAGATTCATATTTTCTTTTGCTGCCTCCTACCTAGTTTCGTTCTGACGTGCATGCTTATGCGATAGTGCTGCCATGTCAGTGTAAAAAAAAAACAGGTGGCCTTGGTAAACTCGGCGGAAATGCAGTTCCACTCAACGTGAAAGCAGGGGAAGTGCGAAGCAGTGATTCGCCGGTGTTTCCCTTGTGTTTTCCTTGTGTTTATCTTGTTTTATCCTGTGTTTATTTTGTGTTGAGCAATCCGTCATCCGTTTTGACACCTGTGCTAAGGCACAACTGGTGGGAAACCACCACGCACATGGAGCCGAAGACCTTGCTGAGGATAGAAGCGATTTTCACAAATTTCTGTTAATAATTAAATAATTAAGGAATATTCATATCTTTTAAATTCTTATGAATCATGTTTATTTTGAACTGGTTTTGGTTTATTGTGCACTTGTTTTGACCCTGTTTTGAGCACTTGTTTGTGAGCGTGATTACCACGGATGTCGCCGACAGCCCGGGCCCCTAAAGTGCTTCGCACTTTAAAACTTCTATAAACGTCAGTGACATGGCGGGACAGAAACACGAAAACATTCTGGTACATTAGCGACACTGAAAGGGTTAAATAAAGCGGGGTTGAAATGCATGCAACTCTTTTTGTTTGCTCATTCACACACGTGTCTATTGTCAAGGGGCTTTTTTTTTTTCGTTCCAGGGTTTGAACACTAGGTTGTGTTTCTGTTTTTTTCATTACTTTAATATTTCAAGATAACAAATGATTTTTGTGGTCCCATGGAATTCGTTGCTCTGAGATTTGACTGTACATGTTTGTATTTTGTTTTCAGGCAACTACAAATGATGTTGGTATTCAGCGGTCTCTTACTGTTCATTACCGCCTTGGGGTCATACAGTTTGTCTCCCATAGATTGAAATGTTGCTGGAAGGTGTTGAACTAACGTAGCATTTGATTTTTCAAGTAGTAATATTTTAGGCTTGCCTTTAAGTGTAATCTATCATTGAGCATCAGCATTACCCTCGGTACTAATTTTTTAAAAGCGTTTTAGTAGTAGTATAGTGTGGTAGTGGTACTCCTGTGCACTTGGTTTTTCGTTCAAAGCTTGCATCTGCACTGTTACTCAGTTTTCGTTATGACGTTTCTTTAACAGTGCCAGCAGATCCTACAGGAGGAAGAAGACCTTTCTGAAATTGTCCAGCTTGTCGGAAAGGTAAAGTAAGATTTCCTGCTATTACATCGCTGTGTGTGACCTGTTGTGCACTAAAAAAAATTAAAAAAAGAAAAAGCAGGTTCTTTAGTTGTGCGCCAAATTTTTATGTCGATATGCTGCTGAATTGGAGAGTTTGACATTAAGTTGGGCAGCATTGAAGGAAAGTGGCAAAGTGCGGCTATTGCAGTAAATGAGTTCAGAGCTGGCCAAATTGCTAATGTTTTTTGTTTTTTTCTGTTAGAGTTAAAGGGACACTAAAGGCAAATACTAAGTCAACGTGGACTGTTTGAATACCTTCCCAGAAACCTCGAAACGCTTGTCTCGTGCAAAGAAAAGACTTAGTTTACGAGAAAATTGGATCTGAAGGGTCCAAATACCTTTATTGCAATTCAAATCACCCGCCACGCCAACCGAGGAGTGGTGACGTTGCATATGCCATTACCTTTGCTGCCGTTGGTGAGTGAAACGGTGCCCGACAGACGGCGGTACGGTACGCCGCTGCAGCTGATTTTGGTCAAGCGGCGTGGACCGTTCGGGCATTCCGCGACGTTGCATGGAGGTGGAATTCTCTGCTACTTGCAGTTATTGCGAGGTTCGTGAGCCAGAAAAACCAGCGCAACACTACACGATAACGGAAAAACTGAAACGCGAAAGTGCGGGCGGCGCAGAGTTGAGCGAACGTGAAACCTTTTGACCGCACGCGTCGTTGTCAACGGTGTAATGTCAGTGTGTTCTTTTTTGTAAAAGTGTAATAGAACTGGTAAGTAGTATTTTCTTTCTTCTTATAATACATTACAATTATGTTTTTATAACGAGTAGCTCAGTACTAGTGACAGAATTTAAATGAGGAGTGCCTTCGTCATCGGGCGAGTACTTGAATGTCCCGGGGGATTCTCTAATGTGTCCTGCATTTACCTCAATTTCTCTATTAGTAAGGCTCTGCTCGTGATAATATTGACGCTTTAGAGATACTCGAGCACTAATACATCACTTTAGCTTGACTTAGTATTTGCCTTTAGTGTCCCTTTAAAGAAAAGAAACTTTGCCAGCACTGTAACCCAAA
The DNA here is from genome assembly GCF_013339745.2 of Dermacentor silvarum. Taxonomy (NCBI): domain Eukaryota; kingdom Metazoa; phylum Arthropoda; class Arachnida; order Ixodida; family Ixodidae; genus Dermacentor; species Dermacentor silvarum. Next base: position 123,025,327 of record NC_051159.1, read on the forward strand.
AGTATTTGTAGAAGGTCACATATACAGTGCCAGAGAGTGTGAGCTGTTGTCTCGTGTACAGCCTTTGTCGAAAGAAATGAAGCCACTAGAAGCACAAGTTCTATTGGTTGCATCATACTATACCTATGGAATTCCTAGGACCAAAAGCTGTGTGAGGGCAAAAGTTACTGTATTTTCGTGCGTATAACCCGCACCCCTAACTTCGAACTCCATGAAAAAGAAAAAATAACCTCGCGTATAACCTGCACGCTTATCCGAAAAAATGAGGACTAGGAAGTTACAACTACGTGCAGTCATCATTTCGTTTTCGAAACACATTTATTTCAAGACGACCGCCGCAACGTTGTCAGTGTTGTCCGATTCACTGCTGCCATCCAAGGCTTCATCGCCGCTCTCAAAGACGTAATCGTCTTCGGAACCATCTAAGCTGTTCCTTATGGCACATTTTTTGAAGCACTATGATAGACTGCCGCCGAGACACACTCATGATGCCGAAACAAGGCTGGCCAACTGTGCAAACTAGGCGTACAAGAAACGGCACCTGACTCGTTGCAAAACTGTGCGAAAAGTCCTCCATGGCGAAAAGCATCTAACCAGACTATGGATGGGGATCTGGCTATAACCTGTGTTGGCCTCTTATTGGCTTAACACACGTCGATGTCGATAGGCATGCGGACAATGCGGACTCTGCACGGCAGGCCGCGCGTTGCTGTGAAGCCGACCCCCACCCCCTCCCTTCAAGAATATTCGCAGATAACCCGCACCCCCACTTTTTAAGTAATTTTTTTCAATTTTTGGTGCGGGTTATATGCGAGAAAATACGGTAACCTTCCTCTTCTGAGCTATCCAACACTGCAGAGGTGACCAAAGGCTGACCAGAGAATCCTGGAGTAAGACACGGTCACGTGGGCAGTGACTTTATTTTGACAAAGTATGTGGGCCACTTCAGGTGTAGTGGAAAGAGTGGGACGCTGGAAAGGCTTGCATGGCCAGCCTTTGTTACATTAGTGTTGTTTCACCATCTTATGTTTCTTACTTTAGTTTTCGTCCTATTAACCTTTCTGGCCCTGTGGAATATCCTTGATTGCTCGTCGTGGTTGCAGTTGACTGTATTAGTATGGTGCCACATCTTGTCTAAGTTGTGATATGGTTTGGAGCTAGCCAAACTTCTTGTGAGACCTTTTCTATGCTTCACAAATGTAGCTAGTATACAGACCATATTAATGTCGACAGCGCCTGTCCAGTCTCGTTGGGCTGTTTCCTGTAATAATGCTGACTACTCTGCACTCTTATCAGTTTGAAATTGCAAGAGAAACAGTTCGCAGCAAAATCTCCACTTTGGCTTTGATGTTTTACTGTTGCACTTGGAAAGTTTCTTTGAAGGTAACAATGTGGCCAACAGAAAGTGCAGGCTTTTTGAGGTATTCCATGTCACCTTTCCCGTGCCTTTGCATTCTGGCTCGTTTGTACAGTTAACCATGACACTGATAGAAATACAGTTAAACCTGGATATAACGAAAATTGACAAATCCCGAAAAACTTCGTTATAAAGAGGATTTCGTTATATGCAGGTTCGGCACGAAAATTCGCAAAAGAAACGCTTACCGTATTTACTCGATCCTAACGCACCCTCAATTGTAACGCGCACCCGTTTTCCATTTTCGTCGAAGCACTCATCCTTGGAATGTCACACCAGGTACCGGATGCGTGGACGTGTATCGTTTCGCACAAGCCCGAGGCATCGGAAACGAAGAGCGAGCGTCACGGTGGCGTCGTAGCGTCTTATAGTGTTACAGTAGAACCCCGCTGTTACGTTCCCGGGGGCTGCGTTTTCCAGGATGTTACGTCGTTTTCGACCGGTCCCGGCACAGCTCCCATAGAACCCAATGCATTGGTAACCCCGCTGTTGCGTAGCAACTGTGGGACCATTCCCGCATCATACGTTGCGAACTGCCACCCCGCGCTGGCCCGAGCGGTCATTTTGACTTTTCACGTCGCGTGGCTTGGTGGCTTGACGATGGCATTGGCCGCCCAAAGTGCCGGGGGCGACAACTTTGACGTATTTTCGGTTTTCGCCAGCAAAAGTATGGCCCTTGAGATCCGTATTTGCTATATAAAGATGGTGTCTATGACGCGTTGTGGCCCTAAAATTGGTTTTGGCTCGTAGATATTCCGTATAAAGTCCAAGGGCAATAACGCAGTCGGCGCGCCGTATGCTGTATATGCGTGTGAAAACGTGCGAGGGAGCCAACGACCGCGTCTAAATCTTGCGTGCGCAAGAAAAGCAGGGAGGAAGCGCGCCTTCTTCCGTTGCGCTCGAGGCACCGGCGAGGGAGCGAGGGGGGCGGGATAGCGGGGCGGTGTTGTACTGTACTCTGGCATCAAATGCGTACTGCGCGGCGACGCGCGGTCGTGCAGGCCGTATCTCGAAAGCGATCTGCGTTGGGGCAGAGTCTAGCAGTGTAGGTGCGTCGGCGGCTCGTAGCTTTGTGCGTGCTGTGTGTTCTCGGTGCTCAGTTTGCGTTAAAGCGATAGACAACAGCACGAAGGTCACTTCGCTCGCTTCTCCAGTGGCGCTTCCACACACCGCCAGCGTTTGACAGCGCGTGTCCGTGCTCATCGAGTGTGATGTGTCACAGCGTGTACCAGCGCGTCGGCAACATAACTGGAAAAGAGAGAGTGCCAGCTTGGCGGGCTAGGCCAGCTGCAGCAAGCGGCAGGATCAGATTTGAATGAAGGGAGGGGCAAAGGCCACGCCCACGGCGGCAAAATCGCCGCGTCGAGGGATGCAGGCCCGCCTCACACACGCGCGCACGCACACGTGCGCTCGCTTCGCATTCCGTCGCGGCAGAGAAGGTGCTTCCGGTTGCTGCTCGCGCAAAAATGACAAAATTTGGGGCGAAATCTCTAGGTGGTTGGAGGGGAAAATTCGTTATATTGAGGGGGTCTCCCGCTACCACTTCGTTATGTAGAGGTATTAATACATGTGCTTCTATGGAGTAACGGCGGGGAATAGAAAAACTTCGTTATATCCAGGAATTCTTTATATGGAGGTTCGTTATAAGCAGGTTTAACTGTATGCACAACGTGCATGAGGGCTATAAAATCGGAGAGGGTGCAGATGGAAAATAGCCATTACTGCAGATATAGTCTAATTGCTGCCATGTTAAGTTGTCAGGCAAGCTGTGCATTAGTGTTCATATCTTTTTCTTTATTTTGATTGTGCTTGATGGCTGTGAAGAACGTCTATTGGCCACTGGGCACTTTTTTTCCATTCAGTTGTGGTGTAGCTTTTATTCAGAGCTGGCCATACAACTGCTAATTCCAGAAAAGATAAAAGTACCATTACAAAGAGCGAAGTACAAGCATATAGCTTGCTTGCTGATGGAAGGAGTCTGCTTTCCGAAAAAAAAAAAAAAGGCTGATCTTAGGCAATGATAGCTAGCTGCAGATCCATAGGAAAGAGAAAGATTTGCAATATAGCCAGGCGCTTTGTTTCAAGGTTTTAAACTGCTTGTTTGAGAAGTATGTACTGTGATTATCATGCTGCGGTTTTGTCAGTTGTGCCAAACGGGCATCTGGACTTCGATGTCTAGCAGCATCGACGTCAAAGTGGATGAGGAGAACGGCGGCTGGCTAGGCTCGGGCCATTGCCTAAAAAGTTAAGCGGTCACGAGCGGTCCATGCAACGCTCCTGGGAGGTTCATACCGCCGAGACGAATGCCCGTCAGCTAGAGCCTTTTGCTCAGTAAAAATATACAATCGAAATTTGTTGATACGATTCTGCGTAATGCGTTTTTTGGGATGATATGTTTCCTTTTCTTTTCCTGATAATACGATTTAGGATAATACATTGGATGTTACGATTTTTGGATTATACGCTTTACTTTCCGGTTCCCATGAAGATTGTATCGACGAGATTCCACTGTACTCCTGTTTATTGTGGCTCGTCGTCATCACTGATTTTGCAGGCTGCAGTTGTCTTCGTAGGTAGAAGGAACTGTATTTCCGGTATAGCATGGCTATCTTAATTGTAGCTTAACCCTGCTAAGGCCGAAACACCATTCCAAATGAAGCATATCAAAAACGTTACTATGGGCTTTTTATTAACTTTTGCGTGTTGAAATTAGGATTTCAAGGTGCCAAACAGAGCATAACAAGATACGTTGGGCTTTGTGGAAATTGAAAGGAATTAGTTTCACAGTTTTAGTGACAAAGTCAGGGTATTCCGAATCAAAAGCAGTTTTGCATTACTGGTATCACAAATTCCTCTGCTGACATTAAATTTCACTTCCTTCATTTTTGTGGTGCAAGTTGAGAACAGCAGCAACTGGAATTTTGAGATTGTGATATAGCATCACCATGGTGCCTCCTCGCTGCCTTTGCACAGGCGTCCCTGGCGGAGACTGACAAGATAACGCTGGAGGTTGCGCGCCTGCTGAAAGACGACTTCCTGCAGCAGAACAGCTACACCCCGTATGATCGGTTCTGCCCGTTCTACAAGTCAGTGGGCATGCTGCGCAACATAATTGGCCTGTACGACCTGGCCAAGCAGGCGGTGGAGGCGACTGCCCAGAGCGAGAACCGCATCACCTGGGCGCTCATCCGCGAGGCCCTTGGGGACCTCCTCTACCAGCTCAGCAGCATGAAATTCAAGGTGACATTGTGCATTCAATCAATGTGTTGATCTCTCCACATTCTAGGCGCATGGTCTTCGCTGGCACCATGGTGTTAGTAGTCCAGTTATGATGGTGCCATGGTGTCTTCAGTGCGTCATCAGACTTTACCTGATCAATGAAGACTCATCTCTAGTTGCTTAATTTGATCATGTGCAGGCAGCAAGGAATGATCATTGAATGGCTTGGAAGGAAGAAGCATTAAGATTGTGCATTGAGGGCATCCCAAGCAGAAATCTTGTCATCTGGAGGAGGAGAAAAGAAGCACTTGAGGAGAGTTTGAGTTAAGCATGACCGAGGTTGCACTTGTGCGAGTTTATGCAACTTAAGAGGCACTTCTAGCAACTTGGAAAGTAAAATTTAAGAATGTTAGAACTTGAAATGACACGAACAAACTATTCAAGCTGTAGCTGTATCCCGGGGCTTAGAATAAGGCTTCCAAAATGTGTGATGCGTGTACGTGCTTGGGCTGTGAGTTGTGTTCTTGCTAAATCTGCACCTTTGCCTCTGAGAGGTTGGCTTTTCCGCAAAGCTAATTTGTCTAGTGACCAAGCTGTCTTAAGTGCAAAATTATAGATATGAAAGGAGCTCTTGTGTTGTACCGTATGTACTCGTGTAAGGCCTGCACTTTTTTCTAATTGTTTACAGGGTGCTGCGGGCCTTACCAAAGGCAGGCTTGTGGTTACTCGCCCAAGCCTTGAATTGTGCTCTGACTGCTATGCAGAATAACGCATCCACTAACAGCTGACTATGAACACTTTTATTCAGTCGTCCTCGTCACTTCCCCTGCCCTCATTGTCATATAAGCTCACCTGAATGACTTTCTCTCAAAGCTAGTTGTCCAGTCGTCCATTACTATTTGAGATTGCCATCACCTTGAAGCTCTTGACAAGGTCTCGGAACAAAACAGCCCACCTTGCATTCAAAATCCTTTTGTGATGCCCTCTTAATGCAACCGAAAGCACGGTGCAGCTAAACATGCCTCAGCGCAGTTATTACTGTTGAAGCATGCTGGATCTATTCCACGCGATCACGATCTGGCGGGATACGATGGTGCCACAAGATGTTTCCATCTTCAGCCTCCTAGTCGTGGCTTGCAGAAATGACTACTGCGTGTGTATGCGTGTGATGCTTGCCAAACCATTTTTTTTCCATATTTTCGCACTCCAAACAGTGGTGCAGGCCTTAAACGAGCAAATGCTATATTGGGAGTATGATCCTGAATATAATTCATGGGCCATTTTTTTTTTAAATTAATTAATCTTGAAAAGAAATTGTGCTTGTGAGAAAACGTAACAGTGGTCTCGAACCTTGTTACACACCTGGCAACATTTACGATTTTATCCTCAAATGCCACACTCTTATAGCTTTTTCATAGGCGTGTGCAAATACTCGAATATCACTTAATTGAATATCTACTATTCGATTTTTTTTTTTTCAAATATTCGGTATAATATTTGGTGTAGAGATTGCACTGCGAAGCCCCTCGTGCTCGATACGGTGCAAGCATCTCGCTTCATTGTTTTTGGCGCCAAAGACAAAAGGAGGGCCAAGCGCACTGCGGATGGGCCGCCCCCGCAGATGCAGTGTGGACTTTGTCACTGCGAGCGCTTCTGCCTAAAGCCCCTTGATCGACGCTCTTCCGAGCTTTCCAGCGGAAAACTTCATGGTGAGGCTTTACTGCGCTACTGTGTGTGCTCCCCGACGTCAACCTGATGTGGGGATCGCACACACAGCACACGAAATGTCGCCCGGGGTCGCCTTTGTAGGTATAAGGTTCGTCAAGTCGACGGACTGGACAGAGAGAACGGCTACAAAAGTAGCATGTATTTTGGAAAGTGTAGAGGCGTGTGTGAAGATAAGCCGAATTAGCCATTGCAGGGCACACAGATCGTATTGCAGATATGCACCGACAAACTTAACACCGCTTCGACAGCCGTCAATCTAACCTGTACATGCTATCTCGGACAGACCACTGGTGAGCTACCTGTGCAAACATGTTAGCGGCAAGCATTCTACAACGGCTTGTGGCAAATATTCAAGGCAACACTGCTTATCCCATAAAGCCTATCCATAAAGTCATTTAAGTTAGTTTGGTGCTAAATCATCGCAGGTAGTCGCAGCAGCTGCGCAACATTCAGAAAGCCAACGAACAGCCTCGCAAAGGAAAGCTAGTGTACAGGATCGCAACAAAGTTGCTCATGGTTGCTATCTTGGCGACATACCGTTTAGTTGACTCTCGTTCCCCATTCGTTTGTAGACAAATATCGGTCTCTTTTTATAGCTTCGAGCAACCCGTCACAAGAGTAGCTTTGGATTTACCATAGCAGGCACGAAAGTGTCATGTGTCAATTTATTTTAAAACAAATATGGGGTGTCGCTTCACTGAAATCAAACGCATATAAAAATTCTATTTCAGAATGTCTGGCCACCATAAACCAAGACAAGGCTTTGCCAGCTTAGTAGTCATAGCCAATAAATTGAACACAAACAATAGGACTGACATAGCAGCACTGAACGACAACGCTCAGTTGCAACAGGTCAACCGGTTAGTTGCTGTGTACCTTGCTTTGTACGTGCACACAGGCACCCATTTGTATACAGTAGGGCCGACCAGTAAAGCCCCGATGGCCAGATGCCACTGAGGTGGAGAGTAAACACATTTTGTGACAACCTGCCGTAGATTTTCTCCCATTAAAATGACAGATACCTTAAAGCACTCAAAATAATTACCTTTTTACATGAACGCTTCTCAAATTATGGATGCTCAGTGTCATAGTTTGCCCTTCTCTGGGGTAGAGAGTATTGCTTCGAGTGCAAAATCGAATGAGTTTCTCGAACTCATTAGATTGCGGAAGCCAGCCAATTCTAATGGCATTAAATATTGCTGTGTAGCAGCCGAATGCCATTCGACGCTAATGTCATTCAGTTCAAATGGCATTAAAACGTCCAGTGTGACGGGGGTATTAGGAGAGACTTGAGCAGGTGCAGTGCCGTCTTTTCTTGCACAAAACTTGCGTTAAATATTGTGAAACATTTTCTGATACTATTTGATATTTGGTTCGATATTCATTTTTTTGTTTTTTTTTTATTAGATTTGATATTTGATTTGAAATCTACTGTTCGGTATTTGCACATGCTTAATAAATTGTTAAGCATTTCCTTATGTTGAGGATTTCGTTATATTGAAGTTCATTATATCTAAGTTTAACTGTGCATTGCGATAATGTGGACATAGTAGTCATTTTTTTGTGCTAGACATCTGTTTTAGTTTACCATAACGGTCCCACAAATTTCGTGGAGCTAATTTTGTATGCCTTAACCTCGCATAAAAGTGTCTCTAAGAACAATTAAAATGTTTTTCTTCAGGCAAAAATAATCAAGGTTATAGGCAACAACTAATTAGTTTGTGTTGTGTTCTGTCACAGGACCCCGCTGTGGACGGTGAGAAGAAAATCAAGCAGGACTTCGAGGAGCTGTTTGAGAACATCCAGCAGGCCTTCCGCAACTTGGAAGACTGAAAAAAGAATGTTTCCTCACCAGCACTGCCAAGAAGGAGCCAAAGAACAGCGTCAATCGCTTGGCCCCGTTAAAGCTTGTGGTGTTGTTTCCTTCAACCTCATTCCAAGTAGGCTCGTACTGTAACTGTGTCAGACGGTTTGCGCACATATGAGGGAGAGCAGTCTGTGTGTATTAGATGTTAGTGGCCTGCCTTAGCAGTGCGGAAGCTGTGAGCAGCAATACCATTTTTTTTTTCTTTGCATTTGATTCCGGTGCTCGACTGTCTGTGTACATATTTTTCTGGAGCGTCCATTTTTTTTATCATTCTTTCCTTTTTTTGTAAATTAAAGCAATATTTTTCTGCTTTTATCATATCAATTTTGTTACCTCATTTAATGAAGTGGGCTTTGGGGATGGCACTGGATTTGAAAGTGATATATCTGGATTCTTCCGTTTATTCTCAATTTTTTTTTTTTGGTGTCTCTGATAATGGAAGTGTCAACAATAAAATCTATATGTCGATGTTGCAAAACTTGGTGGTGCCTCTTTCAGTGTGAAAGCTCGGCGCTTGCTCTGGCAAGAAAGGATAGTGTAAGACTGCTTTTATTTTTCAGATTTCAGTTTTATTTCGAGCTGGAGAATGACAATAATTTACTGACACTGAAATTCACAGTGGTGCCAGAATTAATGGGTAAAACGATTCTTCAAAAATTGTCAAGCATTCACAAATATCTAGAAAATTGGGTCCTCTAACACACCAGTCATTTACAGTACGTGTTTAGCAAAGATAGCTATAGCAAATGACATTCACAGCTTATGGAAATACCCGTGCAAATGTACACTACAAGAAGTCACTTGCACATTTGAATGGTCATTGTAGAATGCTCTGGCAATGCTGTAAGGTTCATATAAGACAGCTGGAAAGCCATGTTACAAGAATGAAATCTATCTAAATTAATCAGGCTTTGCCATTGGTGCTTGTTTATGTTGGCATTTAAACTTAGTTCCTGTTTTATGCAACCTTTGGAGCACTGCCAGACCACTCTGATACAACCAGTCTATTATGCCGTTCCGGTTGATCTGAACGCTGTTCCGCATCATTGTGCGTGATTCAAATCCATGAGCTGTGACTACGGGCTGTAGCATGGTCAAAAGCCCCTGAGCATTAGAGTATCTTTGTTTTCCTTTCAGGGGCCGATATATTCTGTCTATAGAAAGTTTAGTTCCACCACATTCCTTGCATCTTCAGAATTGTGAAAAGTGTGCAACGGCAGAATGGATTAAGAATTTTCAATTCTTCAATGAGTTTGTCGAGTTTACAGAATGGTGGTCTCTGAATGAGAACTCTTGACAGAAAGAACATCAACTATTTAATGTCTTAGCTGTCCACTTGGCCCACTACTTGATGTACTGACACTGTGAGCAAAACTCTAGCCATCTATCTTCCAAATTGTTTTACTAAAACTCTTTTCACATATCAAACTTGCAGCACAGGTCTAATGAGAAGTGTTTTCGAGATGTATAAGGTACAATTTAAATATCATTTTCCTTAGGGTTTTGCTTTGGTGCACTATCTTGGCTTGCACAATTATGTGCACAGTGCCTCAAGGGGTTATGGCTTGCATGGCCAGTCCCTTGACTGTTGTAGAAATGCTTCATGTCCATCTATGGCACTGCTGATTGGTGCTTTTGCTGTGCTCCATTCACTTCACTTGGACCTTCCCTATTACTGCCCATGCTTACGCATTGCCGATGTCACTGCCACAATTTTTAGTCAATGCAATCTCGATTCTGTAAGTGTCGAGCCTCCACCCCTCTGCGTCAGCGCGGCAACTGATATATTCCCTACACTGGGCCAGGTTTGCAGGCTTTACGCTGTGGATGTATGATGACGACTGGCTAAGCAGCGACTAAAAGCAACACATGACAACTACGTTGCACGTATGGTCTGACGATTCTGAGGCATGCTGTGACATCCACAAATGTTTGGAAAGTACAAAAGTTTAGTTTTAGCCTGCAAAAGTTTCGGAAAGTAAGGATACAGGTGGTGACGTGAATGGCAGAAACTTCGTTCATGGCCACGATTTGCATGTCATGGTGCCAATAGATCATGGCTTACTCATTGAATGATAGCCTCGTGATGTTTCGATCGATGTTTACAAAGTTGCTGACATTTGCATTGTCACCTGTAACCTCACTTTTGTTGCCAAGGCAGATTTGCTACTTCCTTATTGTGCCAGTTTGACCGCTCGGGCTGATAGCTAACAGATCTTGGTCGGTTGGTCACGGTATCGTAATTTGTCACTGAGGAGCTATCTGAGAAAGCAAAACTTTCGAAGAAACACCGGAGTTGAAATGGTGGGGTGTTGCAGAAACAGAGAAAACACTCGTTTGGTCTCCTTTCGAGTGATACTGGATGTGCGGGTAGTGGCAGTGGCTGAAGAGACTGCGATGATGCAGCAAGAGGTGGTCATCCCACAACGAAGTTATGTGGAAATTGAAGCTTTATTGATATGAGCAGCATTTCATTCTCTGGTTTTCCACACCAGCAATGCTGCTCTATAGGCTAGTTGGTCTGTCATACAGGCATTTGCTCTGCTGATGTTAATAAAGGTAGACAAGAAGACCGAGAATGATGCATATACGCAGTAAGTGTGCACTATATGTGTTACCGCTAGAATCTGTGCAAGAGTGTTTATCTAGGCCAATTACATCCAGAAGACCCTAATCATGAGAAGGAAATTGCAACAGAAGAATAAAACTAGGTTGGAGCACATATCTCAGGCACTGCCAAATCATGACCAGTAGCTTATTGCTATCTTTGAAGAGAAAAGTGTACAACCATCGCATTCTAGCAGTATTAATTAACACATAGGGCAGAAACATGGAAGTTGACAAAAATAGCTTGCAAAGAAATTAAGGACCGTGCAATGAGCAATGGAAAGAAAGATTTAAGGCTTAACGCAAAGAGATGGGAACGCAGTGATATTGTATGTGAAGGCAAAGAGACTCCCATGCTGCTCTTTCCCCATTTGCGTCAGTACTCGCATAAGGCAGCATTACTAAGGCCATGTGTCCATTTGTGTATCCCTTTAATTTCATCACTTTTCTTTGCATCATTTCTATTCGTTTCTTAATTATTTATTTATTCATATTATAATATATATTTTTCTAAACTTAATTTACATTCTTGTACCCTCTTGCCGCCCGATTCCTGGCTTATCTCGATTCGCGCCACTTCACATTAGATCATCCATCCGTCCATCTACAGCGAGTACTGCAGGAACGCGTTAACAAATAGGAATAACGGAGAAATCGAAGAAATACCTAGGTCGACGGGGGGTTTCGCAAAGCCCATTTAATAAGGTAATTATTTCCGGAAAGCAAAATATTTAAATTCCTGAAGGGTAGATGTTGGAGGCAGTTCGAACTTCATTAAAAGGGTTAAGCTAGCGCAAAACACATGGGATGGAAAGAGAGACATGTACAACGCGAGCGCCCCCCCCCCCCCCGCGCACGCCCGGAAAAGTCTATCTGCGACTCGGCAAAACAATTGTTTTCAGCTAACGACTCAGACGGCATACTAACAAATGCGTCCTGCCCCCGCCTAAGGGGCTTGCAAAGAAAGTGAACTTTGTCATATTCGCAGTTCTGTCTGCGTTTTATATCACCTTGTTATTTGTTATTTTGTATGTCAGTTTAAAGGCGAGCTTTTTCAGCAATTATCGTAAAACATTATAGTGGATGCTGCTGTTTTTTGCGCATGCGCAGCGGTAGGCCGAAAACGGGGGAGAGGGGGGGGGGGGGGCTTCTTGGTGTTTTCAGTTTTAAGTTGGCGCTCGCGTTGCCCATGTCTTTCATTCCGTCCCGGGTGTTCCGCGCTAGTGTAACCCCTTTAAATGTTTAAAGGTCAGCATCTTGAATCACGATAATTTTGACAAAAGCCGAAATCGCGCTGCAAAAGCAACGCTTGTGCCTCCTGAAAAGGGTGCACCACTGCAATAGCGGTATGTGTGAGAGGAAGCCAGCGCAAGCAAGGAAGTGGAATCTGCAGGGACCCAAATAAAAGAAAAAGGAAGAAAGCACTAGCCAACTAACTAACAGCTAACTAACTAACTAGCTAACTAACTAACTAACTAACTAAATAAAATAAATAAATAGAAAGAAAGCTCTTTAGACTCGGATAATGAGTGGGACGTTGCATGGCGGTGCTGTTAACAATGCTAACGAGCGCATTCGTGCGGGAGCTTACTTCTTCCAGTATCAGATGCGCTGGCTCAAGGACTGTGCGTGGAATTTTATATATATAAAAAGAATGTTAATAGAGGCGTATCTGGTGGAAATATCTGCTCGAACCTCAAGCACTGTGGTTTAGCTAGAATAACTGTGATGGGCAACGAAGAGAAACCACTTCTCTGACGTGATTAAAAAAAAAAAGTGACCCTTTTAGCCATTTCCTGAACAGTCGGTACTCACTGGGTACAACATAAGCTTGTTTACGTCACGTGATTTCTTCAAAGCTATGTTGCGAGGTGCTGTGGTTTGTCGTGCATGCACGTTCTTCAAAACTGTGTTCTAGCATGTCTTTGCCGTTATATTACTTATTTTATGGCACGCATATTTACAATGTTGCAACGTGTGTGACCAAAGTCTAACAATAATCTTTCTTGACCTTGTTTCCGGTTTTCTGCGATTGCAAAACCTGTGTGTTGATTAGCGAACACGTTGCGTATTACGCACAGGCCTTGGGCGTGCGCGGGGACTCATTAACTTTTTTTTGACGTCTCAGGCGTATGTACACGTAACGCTGCTATCTATAGCAGCGCTGGTTTCACCAGGACGCACTGATATCACGTGTGGAACCCCTTTCCAAAAATGCTGGTAACGTCGCTATATATATATATATATATATATATATATATATATATATATAAAGGGGGGGGGGCGAAAAATAAAAAGATAAAGAGGCATCCAGGATGCAAGCGACGCCATCCACCGTGATCGACATGATCCAAAGATGCGGCTGGGGCTTTCGTGCCAGCGAAGGTGATAACAAGGCTTCTAATTTATGTGCATCCCTCGAGCGGCCGACGACAGAGCGGAACCGCGGTATTCAAAGCCGACAAAATACCGCTGTCGTCGGGACGCTGCCTCGCTTACATGCCGCCAGATGTTGAATCGAAGAGGGCGAGAAAGAAAGCGAGAGGGAAAGGAGGCGACGGGAAGCGAATATTGTGCAAGACGAGAGAGGACATTGCTCGCAATTTCTGAGACGTGTCGCCGTGGCTTTCGGGACAGTGCCTGGGGCTCGCCGCCGCGTTGTCACCGCCTTTATTGCGCCGACGACGACGCCTGTATGGCTTGGCTTCTGGCGTCGACAGCCGGAGTATAGGAGGCCCCGACGGTGAGTTGTGTGTACCTTTTTTCTTCTTTTTTCTTTTCTTTTTTTTTTTTTTTATAGCTGTGCTGGTATGCATGCTGTGGTACCCATAGGATCCGTAGCAAACCAGGCGCGATGGTCTGCCGAGCTCGGGATCGCATTTTGGTGTGCCTTTTATCTCGCGCTGCCACGATGTTCGTTCGTTTCTTTCTTTCATTCTTTTTTTTTTTTTTCGTGGACACGAGATTCCCGTATCTGGCAGCGCGCAAGACAGCGCCACTGCTGCTGCCTTCTGTGCGCGAGTGCTTGAAGCGCGCTCTTTGTGCCAGCCGAATGCAGTGGAATCGGCTTCTAATTGCATTCAGTCACTGATTTTGATGTGCTGTTGATAGACTTCATGCGTAATTTTAAAGCGAATATTTCTTTGCCTACTCCCCCACCCCTGGATTTGGTGTAATACGTACATAATTAAGTAACGTTTCCCGCTTAATGAACGACATTATGACACTGAATGTTGACCGACTAAGCAATGTCAACGAAAGAACTTCTGTTCTGCGTAATCAAACAATAAATCACGATACAAAACTTGCGTGTGTGATGACCGCTTAGTGGTATCGCTACAGCACGTGGCATCCAATGGCTTCTCTCATTTTCTTAAATTTTTAAAAATTTGCGCTATCATATTCTTGGATTGGGCGATTCTTGGACCATTGGGTATGGGCCTATACCTGACTAATCCTCCAGAGTCCGTAAATGTAGTTTGATATGTGACATACTTCTCTGTGCATCAAGGACGCGACTAGCTGAGTAAGTTGATACATGTTTTGGCAGCAAACAACTCTAAAAAGAGGGCAATACAACAAAAGACAGTGCGCTGACTACCAAATGAAATGTTTATTTCGGCATTTGTGGCTTTTAAACCATATAAGGGGAAGAAAAGAGCATCAATAATAATAAAAAAAAAAAAAACCGTCGGTCCTTTCACTCTGTGAAGCTGGTTAACCAGTGAAGCTGAAACGTGCGGCCCCGGTGTTTATCACTGGGTTAATCCCGAGGATTCATTAAAGTATTTCTCAATTATGAGGTTACACACACGTTCGGCTGCGACGGAGAGGATGACGTCACTGACGGTATGCCCGCAATCCGCCGTTGTCGCTTGCGTTCGATGGCTCGAGTTCGCTCAGCGGCGTGGTTAGCAGCATTCGCCCGCCATTGCCGCTTGCGATTCTTCGAAATCAAATTGCTTCAAAAATAAATCTGTCCGTTACGTAAGAAAATGAATGGTTCATAGCCCCGTAAACGCGGCCTCCCCATTACGATGACAGAAGAGAATTTCTACGCTGGAATGATGAGCGGCAACGCAGCCAGCTGTGGAAGAATACGATGACGCTTGAGCCAGTGATGACGATGATAGTTTTCTGTACACAGGCGATTGCGCCTAGCCATATACGATTTCGCCTAGACACATAAAGCTTCGCTTCAAAAAGTCAGTTTCGCCCGAAAGATGAAGCATCGATTGCAATAGCAAATTTGTAGACAGCTATACAAAGTAAGGATAGTAGTTTTATCGACCGTATAAGCTTGTAAACATTCGCTTACTAACTAAATTAACAAGCACGGTGTCACGCGTGCAGAAGCCAACATGAACACATCTCACTCGGTGACCGCGCACTGTCGCTGCCAAAACGCTGGAGTGAGGAAGCGCTGCTGCAGCAGCGAGCGAATTGATTTTCGTGCTGCCTCTCGCTTCATCGCGAACTAAGCGTCGAGAACACGAAACTATCAGCACTCGGCGTACTCCGTCCCCATCGCAGATCGCTTTCAAGATGGGGCCCGCGCGGCCGCACCATACGCAGCGGCCGCCGGAGTGGAACGCAACCCCCAGCACCACGCTCTACAATCTCAAAAACCGTCCCCTTACGGAAAACAGAATCTTTGGACCCGTGGGTCACCTCCACGTCAGCTAGAGTTGCTCTGAAAGCGCGAGTGTTTTTTTTTTTTTTTTTAAACATCCATCGGGACTTGTTGAAAAAGTATAATCCCTCTCGAATGCATTCACTGTGTTTGTACGGACAGATTTCTTCATAGCTTCTTTTGTCCATCTTTTCTGCTCCTATCTCCCAGTGCAGATTATAGCTAACCGGACAGTTAATCTGGTTAACCTCTTTGCCTTTAATCTTCATTTCCTCTCTTTAGGCAACAACGCAACCGTGGTGGCATGGTCTTTTTCTTGTTTTATTTTTCTTTCCCACCTATAGAATAGCCATGCGAAGCAAGAGCGTCTGGAATTCGCTGTAGAGTAACATGGTGTTTCAAGATGCCGTCATCAACAGTTGCTCTCGGAATCTATAAACGTTGAGCAAAACTGACTGCGCCGTCATTATCTTGACAAACTACCTTGCGGGCAAGCAAACGTTACAACTGAAACAAGAGCCTACGTTGAATAAACTTGCATTTTTTCATACGAATATGCATGGGATTGAAATTAGATCGATATGTTTTATTTCGATCTTTTTTATACGTGCCATTCTCATTTTACTGTTCACCGATAATCGCTTAACTTCTCGATCTTCGAAATACAGCGCAGCGAAACGCACCCGTTTCTCGAAAATAAATAAGTTAGTATTGAAAAGCATCTGTCAACTTTAGCATGCACGGCAAAATCGTAAGCCTCTAAAGTACAACCACGGCTGTGTTATACAGCTGAAGACTGCCGAAGATCAGGTTATAAGGTAAAAGCAATACCACCGAAGCTAAACCATGCTTAAGCCTTAAGCCATCTTGATGGTTCGTATTACCAAGAAGCGGCTGTGTTTTTATTCTCCTTTATGCTGGCAGTGGGCCCTTAATCAGAGTTGAAGAGGAAAATTCTGAGAGCTGTTGCCCCATTCTTCCATGGCGGCGCATGATAATGACATTATTATCATTCAGCGAGCGCGGATGCTTTGGTAATGGTATTACGAAGCTAAAAATATTCGAGAAATGTGTTGTGAAAGCCGGCTTAGCTCTACTAGTCGAGCGTTTCCCTAAGACTTTTTCGCAGAGGAAAATGAAATTTATTTCTTGCATTCACCTAAAGTGTGCCATACCGGTTATGCAGGGTGCTTTCATTTACGTGAGCATATCTTAAAGTCGTGAAAATATGAGGTAATAACAGCCATGAAAGAAAGCAAATTACTCGTAGGTCAGAAAGGTAATTTTATGTTGTTTTTGTTCTCTCCCGTTCTGCTCCCGCCACTTCTTGCACTAAGGAAAAGAATTATGGCATGTCTAGTAGACGTGGCTTAATGAATTTCGAACGCGATACCGCCCCGAATACTTGCAGCATGTTTAGGGCCCATATAGCTTGGATTGCGTAGTCTTATCGCGTGGTGGAGCATATGCCTCACGATTAACGCTCGCCCAAAGCTCCTGTAAGAGCCGTCTAATGGACCGGACGGCCGCTTCCCGCGGTTTTAAATTGCAGGATAATGCTGGCACTTCATTTCTGCGCTCGAGGAGCCTCGCGTACTTCGCGCTTAATCTCCGCCAGAAAAAGTAGGAGCACAGACACCGTCCCTTATTCAGGAGTGCGTCGCGACTGCAGTGAAAAAGAAATGACTGCAGTATATCTGCTCCGCTTCCAGTGGCCACAAGTCTGCTTCTGGTTTGCGATAGCGGTGGACCATCAAGAAGGGCCAACGAAACGTGACCTGTGCTTCATGTTACACTCGTGAAGCCATGGTGGGATATCCGTTTACGTAAATATTCAGGAAAGCGGTCTCGTGGCATATGTTCAGGGGCATGGAACGCTGATATTTCCTAATCAGACGAAATAGAAAGAAACAGGGAAAAGATGAACAAAGGAAGGAAAGAATATAACTCGGAGGTAAAATTAGAGACGAGGGTTCGGAGTGACCCATAGTAGGAACAGTCATGACCGAACAGTCATGGCTGACATAGTGCGTAAGATTAAAGAGGAAAGCGTGAAGTGGTTTAACCACGTAGTGAATGGGCGGGAACCACACCGGTAAGAAGGAAACGAGGATTGATTTTAATGGCAGGGACAGATGAGGCCGGCTGAAGAAAAGGTGACAAGTTACTATCGAGGAAGGCGTTAAAGCCGCAATGCTGAGTGTGCAGGCTGGGTGAAATGAAATAAATGAATACGAATAGTTTTCGCGTGACGGCGCGGACACAGTTTCTGATCATGCTAGTGCCTCAACATGCAGGCCGCGATGACGTATGCTCACTTTATTATCATGTGTACATTGTTTGGCTTTTCGACGTTGTCCGCATACTTCCCCTGATTATCACTGTTATCGATTTGGCGATTAGCGCAAGAAGCGCCTGCTTTGCTGTCATGTTTCTTGTCTACGCAGCTTCTCGACGTGCTAGTACCCCAAGATGGCGGTCACGATGACGTCAATGCAAACCATCTACACCTCAACCGCAACGCCGCCACTATGCTTATAAGCCGATCTCGAGCTCGTCACATTTTCTTGTATTCGTAGAAGAGGGCGGAATGGCCTTTAAGTTGATTTTCCTCATGGACGCCGCCATCTTGAACTGTAATACGTTCTTCTCACTTATGCATGTGGTGACGCGAAGTTAACGCTCTCGCGAAGCGCTGAATTTGTCTGTACAGCTATTGGGACGCTTACAAATGAATCGGAAATACGTACCGTGCGTTGGTTGTCGCAGTGGAAAATGCGTGCGTTCACCACCCTTGAAGATTCCGGCACTCACCTGCTTGTAGTCTGCCGGGTCCCACTGTGATAGAGGAAATCAGTCCCCGATCATCGGCGGACATGGCGTGCCGCTATGACTCACTACTTAGGGTACACCGCTGCTGAACCAGAGGTCGCGGGTTCGAGTCTCGCCCCATAGAGGACAGAAATTGATAACGCTCGTGTGCCAAGCTTCGACTGCACGCCACAATTAAGCGGAGGCCTCCATTACGGCGTCTCTCATAGACCTTGGGTTACACTTGGGCATTGAACCTTATCGGATCACTTTGTTGGACTTGCATGGCTATATCTGGCCCTCGCTTCAACAGCGACAACAACGCACCACCATCACCAACATTATCTCTGAATCGTTGGCAGAAATGGACGACGGCGGGTAGAGCTTGGGGAAACTGAATGATAACAAAACAAGCTGCTTTCGGGTCATTTGATTTATTGTCATTGAATTTCCTTAAACCCGACCCGTCATCGTCCATTTCTTACATGGGTCGATATTACTGAACTATTTGCTTTATCCTATCGTTTCGTTCTCATTTTTAGCAGATACTGATACACTGGCGTTATTGATAAGTGTTGAGTGTTGTACTCATTTCTCTATACTTGGTATTTGAAGGATGGTTTCCAGGGATACCGTACGTATCTTAGCTCTCATGCATGAATTTCCGATTCTCTTGTATTGCATTGTCAAGTTAAGCTTGGGCTTTCCTCGAGGTTGTTTCTGGTATAGTTGTTGGTCGTTTGTTCTAGCATGGCATTCGCTAATGAAACATTTATTATTCTTCTGTCACTAGGTATAAAAACGCAATATGCAAAAAAAGTATGACGTACGTAGTAGGATTTTGTAGCACCGACAACGACGAAAAAATTTAATTACGTAAAGGGGCTTTGTAATGCAGGGCAGATGTTAGCTGCTGCTACTGCACGTGTCACAGAACGAGGCAGAGGGGCTATACACACCTCCTGTATATCTGATTAGCTCCAAGCGATTCAACCATCGCTTGTGTTGCTAATGCGCTACGTTGATGCTGTGCCCATGCCCAGACTCACGAGGGTAACAGCGCTCGAAGCTTTACGCGACGAGTAGAGTGCACATACCCTTCACGATTATCTGCAAGGCAATATGGAAAATGCAATATATTGTCGACAACTTAAATAGAGCCCTGTTTTTTATACTCCAAAGGGGTGAGCAAAGGAAAATACGAGTGCATGCATGCACTTATGCCCGCAGCACGGTTCAGAAAATAGATTGTAGAAATGGCTCGAAGAGGCAAATTCTACTGCCTGTAGTTGCCTAGGAGGAACTTCTCTACGCTGGAAGCAAACGAGATCCCTTTGTTTCAGAGAATCGAATCCGATGTGTTCCTGCTCCCCTGTGGTCGTTATTAAGCTGCGAGTGCATACAGGATTGTATCGCCATGGCGGTGCTTTGTGTTCATTTCCGCGGCGGCGGCCACTTCCGCCTTCGAGACGAGGAAGAGCTAACGAGGCCCCGCGTTCTTTCTTTCTGTAGTATTATTATTTTTTGTGCGCGACAACTCCCGGAACTGGTGGTTGGGCGCACGCGATCGTTAGAGGGACTGCGTGATTTGGTGACCGGGGGCTTGCTGAAGGATTGCCGATAGCTATGGTGGCCGCACGTGCCGGGCGAAAAAAAAAAAATGCCATAGGAAGCTCGTTCCGGGGAGCTTCGTGTAAGCAATGGGTTTTGTACAAGCCCTCCGGAAGCTGTGGTGTCTTTGCATGGCACGCTAGATAGAGGAGGGCGAGAGCCTTCGCTTGCTTCTGACTGGACGCCTGAAGCGTCGCAGCTCCGTATAAGGAAGGCGATATATATATATATATATATATAATCTTAACGAGAAAATACAGGGAAATATTTATGCGCAGTCCAGCGCGTGGAACGCCGCAATTATATTCCAATTCGTTTCCTCTTCGCGCTTCGTCAGTGGTTCGGGCTGCGCTCTACATACGCTATCACCAATCGATCTGTCATGAGCCACGGGTGATACGAAAGGAACAGAACAGAGAGAGGCATTGCTGCGTTATTTCGACCCTCGTTCGATTGCCGCATGTGGCGTTTTGTTATCACATAAGGAAACAAAACCACTGTCACACTGAAACATGATTTGCTTGGATGCGTTTGTCTTGAGACTCGCGCTCACTTTTTGTTTTAGCTGGTTTACCCCCGTATTCTGAAACTATCCTTCACTTCGAATTCTTCCTCTTCTCCGACGATGACTATGTTTATTGACATCCCTTTTGAAAGAGGGCGGGGAGAAATAATCACCTAGTCTGCTTGATTTGATCAGATTTTACTTATATCGCTTTTAGCTTTTTGCCTATCTGATCTCGATCTTCACTCTCGTATTTAAAAACTCTGTCACTATATTTTACCATTACCTACGTTTGCAATGACTGCGGTTATATAAACCTCCTGCCTGGTTTTCCCCCAGCAATACTCTAATCGTCTCTTACTCATCTTGACTGCTGACCAGTTAATTCTTCCATTTTCATTGAGTCCCAGTGCTTTTGGAAAGTAGACATTCCTTACTAAGGTATTCATCGCTGGATGAATACCTTAGTATTCCATACGATGGGCCGAGTAGTTTCCGGGCTTTTTTTTTTTTTTTTTTTCAGCACGCACAGTACCTCATCCTGTGGCGCATATTTGCTTCACCGAGTTAAACGCAGTGCCACCCCTCGACTGCAGAAAACGCTACACGCTTCGCATGAATTTACGCGGAGGGTGAGGTAAGTGTAGTGACAACTTATGTCGATGTAAGGCGCTGCCGTCGGATTTCTTGGGTCGAGGTGGAATGTTGACGGGAGGGACGTTCTAGAATATGGCGGTTAGTAGTACTACTTTATGAATGTGACAGCCCTGGCGACGTGTCATGGTGGTTTTTTGACGACTGGGATCAATGTATACGGTTGCGTTTATGGTCACCCTTTACGGAATGTCGGGTTACCGGAGACGTGGAATGCAATAACAACTCTGTGACGCTTTGTTCAATCGCAACGCGTTAGAAACGTCTTCTTTTTGTGTTACATTGGTTTTCTTGTCTAAAAAGAGATACTGCATGTTGAAAATTATGTGTCGCTGCTAGCAATTTACACCAGCGGTTTAGCAAAATATGGTTGGTCACTACAATAATAGCTCTGCGTCCTCTCTGGTTAAACTCTGCGCCACGGGATGGCGCTACGAGCGTTGCCGCTGTAGGGTGCATCTATGCAGGCGGCGCGTGCCCTAGTTACTACCATCCACTTCTCTGGTAATCCGGTAAGGGTTAATATGTTTGGGGGTCAGCTAAACCCCGCTACTATACTAAAGGCCAAATGTATTCAGCGACAGCGCCTGAGTACATTCGCATCAGCTTCGAAAGGCTGGTTATTTATTTTTCTGTTTTGTATATGATGAAAAATGTTCGTAACAAATATTTCGCCCACCACTCCACAATGATAACCCGGTAATGCCTAGCGTATTATGCATAATTTAAAAAAATCACCAGTGGTATCTAGCACAATTCTACTTCTTGAAGGCAAATATTTTTTTGCACAAGAAACAAAATTAAAATTTGACTAATTAAGGACGTTTTGCTAATTCTAAAGTAAAAAAAAATAATATGGCACATATTGCAATTTACAAATTGTATAGCCGAATTGTAAAAATTCAGAGGATGACACCAATTTCGAGATATGCGTTCCCAAAGCTTGCGACGTGATGCATTGGCGTCTCAGTAATTTTTCAGCTTTGATGCAACAATAGGCGTTTTGTTAAAAAAAAGAAACGTAAGTGTAACGATAGTGAATTTTTACCGCTGGTCTGACTGTGCTTATTCCTAAACTGATGCTATAGCTTCAGAATTCGTTACAAATGAATGTGCCTTATTAAATCACTGGCTCCAATTCGTGTATTGCAGTATGTGTGCTAAAACAATTAGTTAAAAAGTCGATTAGTGAAATGTTAATTAGTCAAATATGCATTTGATTTCGACTGTATGCAATGTCTGCCTCTTTGAGTAATCCACATCAATGAGTACATAATGTGCTATATTCCAAGCGCTATTTACAAAAAGAAATCTCTTAACGTTACAATAAAACACCCGGTATATTCTACGCTGTTCTATCTCTGAAAATGTTCAGATTTAACGAAGGAGGATAATACAGTAGCGCGAAATAAACTAGGACGATGACGAAGTACATGGAACTGATCCTTGTTTATTTCACGCCTCCGTTTTATTCTTCATTGTGAACCAACTCATCCCAGAAAATCTTTTACAAATTAAGGTTTAAAGCACACGAAACCTAACGCCTATAGTAACCTATAGTATTTTATGTAAATATGTACATTCCATGAGCAGGGATATTGGCTATAACAGGTTGTTATACTTTTCTTAATGTCGTACTGTGTTTAGACGTTACAGGGTTAAATTTTTTTCATGAACAAAATGATGACACGCGGCGAAATGAATCTGTACGGCCATTGAACAGTTCTGCTCCGCACGCAGAACAGTCGTTTGCGTAAAGTAACAGAAAAGCGGGTCTTATCCCGCCCTGAAATGTATTGGCACGACACACTCAGAGTACGTAAGGCTGCCGCAGGTGGCGCAAGAATTTCTCGAAGTACTTTGGTGTTGGGTGAATAGAGCATCACGGGTATGGGTGGGCTTCGTAGTCCAAGCTTTCAAGCACCGCTGCCACAGTGAAGACTGTGTAGAACACGCCGGATGACTCTGGTCTCGGGGGATTGGCTGCAGGAGACTTCGTTATGCATGGGAAGCCTTGTCTGTTGACTTGCAAGGTATCTTCGACTGATGCTGCCCGAAGGCGCAAGTGCAAAGTAGAAGGGCGGCAGATTGATCTAGTTGGCTTTTGATTCTTATTGCAGATGCATATAACGCGAGGCAGGAAGCAGGACGGCGAGACAAGCACGAACGCTGTAGACTTTAAAACCTGTAATGTATAATTAAATATAATCAACTGCATCGCTTGGAAATCTAGTTCAATCAGTAGCCGAAGACGTGGAGCAGTCGGCTGACATGGCAGACACGGTGATGTGTCTCCTGACGTTGAGTATCGGTCTCTCATGCGAAGTGCCATCATGTCTTTTGCCAACTGTCTGAAGGCTATAGTGGTCAGAACCAAAATAAATATAAGCATTACAACAACAATTTTTCTGCAGTGTGGCTTGGTGACCGTAGACTGTAGCAGACTGGGTCATTGGCAAAATCCTTGATGAAGACATAGTCGTCAACGTTAACTGAATCATGCGATGTCTGTGAAGCTTCGGAGAGGCCGATGCAGGTCGTCTGGCATCTGGACGTGGGTTAGACTGTGCGCCAAGACATTAGTGCAGGTTTCGAGTGTCGGCTCTCATACTGCATGATTCTATAACTCCCAGTGCATTCAATACTAGCGGAATCCAGGCACATATTACTTATACCACTGTCGTCGATTGCGCTACAGTTAAACATTCAAGCGATTCAGGTTCTAAAGCCCTCCACGCGAGTGCTACTGCTAATTGCAGGCTTCCAAGTAACAGCCGGCTTTCATGCGATGATGCTTGACCCGCGTTTGAGTACGCGTTTGAAAACTTCACGAGCCGAATTCACAAAACATTTCTTTCGTAAGTGCTCTTTACCATTGGCTGGCTGCCTTGGGTAATATGTCCTGCCTCAGGATTGGCCGTAATATGATCTTACGAGCAATTCTGCGGGGTAAGAACTTTTTGTGAATATGGGCCTAGAATCGGAAGTCACTTTTCACTCAGTACCCGCTGTTAGTAACGTAATACCTAGAACGAGCACTTCGAGTAATGTGTGTTACAGCGTTATATTGAAGAACGTACCTCCGCTTGGGACGGCCATTTAGCCTCGAACAAGCATTCGTTCCTGCCTGGGAACGAGAAAATTGTCCGAGTGATATATCCGACGTGGAGATATGAGATCTGCTATTTCCATAGTTGGGACTATGCGAACACCAGGAACCACATCAAGCAGCGAACGAGAGCCTTCATCATAGGGCAGGTATAGAGAACTTTACTGAACGCGAAGCACCAGTCCAGGTCCGCGGGAAAAACTTTCCTCACAGGGGCGTGCTATGGGCCATGCCATTGCTGCGCTGATTGTCTTGTTATCAGGCCGGTCAATATCATGATTGACCGGTGCCTGAACGGTGGACAACATGGAAAAAGGAAAGAACTTACTGGTGGGAGCATTGCGCAACTCGATTGAAGCCATACGAGTCAGCCCAACACGTCATCGCACGTCAGAGCGCGCGATGTGTTTTAGGGCTCCCGGTCCGTCCACGCTCAGGAGGCAGAGCAGCCGAACAAGTGCGCATCTATTAAAAACTACCGGGAACCAAACATTCTCGGTCAATGCGCTGAGGCTCGGAGGTCAGGTGTCCGGCCGACTTTTGTTGGGCCGAATCTCTGTGAATGGCTTCGCGGAAAGTTGCATTGCCAAGGCTGGCTACGAAACGTAATGCTCCTTCTCAATGTATTTCCTTTCTCCGTGCTGGAAAATGCGGAAACGTTCCTAAGTGACATAGGCTCTGCGAATACGGACCCACAGCCTTCCTATATAACTAGATATATTTACCCACACTATGTGTAAAGATACACAATCGTTCATTCGTTATACGAATGGCAAAACAGCTGATACATCACGTGCAGCCCTTCCGCCCTCCACATTGTGATTCCGATAATTTTTTTTGACTGTGATATTTCAGCACGACTTGACCGGCGCGTACACAAATCGTTTGTCAAGCGGCGCCGTGTTACACGCAAGTGTGCGAAGCCTTGCAGTGATTAAAACTCGTTCATCGGAAAGGCGTGGATCCGTAAAAGGCTACACTTGCCGCTCACCTGAACTTAGCATATGTGCAACGGTAAGGAAGGGCACTTCTCGACGCGTGTCATCATGCGTTTTTAATGACCATGCAGAGTCGTAACAGTTATGACAAACAAAATCAGCGATGGCCCGCGTGATCACTTTCTACCGAAGCAAAATTCCGTCGCCTCGCAGACTCATCGAAGGCTCGCTTGATGCGTCAAGTGATCTTCTATTCATTTGCGACGGCGTTAGCAACTGCAACCTGCAATCTTA
This sequence comes from Dermacentor silvarum, assembly GCF_013339745.2. Lineage (NCBI taxonomy): Eukaryota > Metazoa > Arthropoda > Arachnida > Ixodida > Ixodidae > Dermacentor > Dermacentor silvarum. Next base: position 123,050,720 of record NC_051159.1, read on the forward strand.
AAAACGCCACTGAATATGCGTATTTTCATCTTATTTTTTTTTCTTTTAAGCGTGAAATAAAGCAGAATATTCCTCGCAACGCAGGCGCACCGGTGTGCGTTCGATTCGTACCAGTCCGGAAGGCTATTAAGAAGGCATTGTTTCCTTCGAATATATCACGTCGACAAAAACTATCGACGGGAATGCGCTCTTCGCACCGTTTTACTTCGCTGTATACTTGTCGCCAGTCGAAATGACTAAAGATGTTTTTGTAGTGCTCAATATTTTTTTCTCTCTCATCTTTTTGACATTCATTTTGGAAACGCAGTGTGCTAACAACCAGAAATTGGAGCGAATCTGTCTGCTTTGGTGCAGAAGCGTCTGAATGAAAAACTTCCACTCACAAATTGCTCTTCCTTTCTCGATGGGCTCTCATCTTGCTGATAGGGTTATTGTTTTCACAAGTTCGGGTATGGTGTGCCTCGCTGAGTAAAGGGCGCCATTAGAAAACCTTGCTGTACAAGAATGGTAATTTTATTTGTTAATATGATTCAGCGTTTCCGGGTTTAGAAGAAAAGAAAACAACGAGAAAGTACGCCGAACCTTTTTTTTTCTTCTTCCGGAATTCAATTTTAGCCGACAGGTGTCAGTCAAAGCAAATTGCCTGAGACTCACGCGTAAGCTTGCAGCCTAAGCAGTCCTTACTTTTTTTTTTCTTCTTTGCGCCTGTTTTTCCTGCCGCTGAGACGAAAACAAATGGCAGACAATGGGAGAAGGGCAGGTTGGGAGGAGGAGGGGGGTATTGCACGCAAAGTGGTTGATGGAGCCCTGGCGTGGGACCTTGCAGCCATCACGCTGCGGCCTCTGCGGCAGATAAACTGGGCAATTATGGTACCCGGGTGTCCTATCTATCAAGCAATCCTTTTATTTGTAATATTTGGAGCTCTGCACCCGCATATTTTTACAAATAAAGTGTAACACACGCGCACACACACACGCGCGCGCAGAGAGAGAGAGAGAGAGAGAGAGAGAGAGACAGACAATTTTCGGATGGAAATAAAGTCCCAAAGAAGTTCCTTGAGTTTTGTGCAAATACACGCCGAAAATGCTAAACCCTAGTTATTGTATATATGCATTCGTGAAAAAGAGAAAGAAAGACGCGGGATATGAGGCTGGAAACACGTGCCTTGCCTGCCTGTTCAGCCAATATCAATACCACAATCAAACGGATTCGAGACCAATACGCATACTGAAAAAGAGACGAAAAGAGGACATTATTATCCGACAACTGCGGCGGAATATCCTACTCTTTTTCTTTGTCATCGATTACAGCGGGAAAATGTGATAGAAATAAGGGAAGAATTATCATCCCCCCCCCCCTTTTTTTTTTTTTTAGTGCGGCGCTTCGTATATCACCCACGCCACAACGAGCCGTATCTTCAATCGAATAAGCGAAGCTGCAGGCCTGCTTTCACTTCATCCAGTTACGATACTTGCCTCCGCTTTCGCGAGTGATCTAATATAATAAAGCGAAACCTTGAAAGCTTCGCGGCATGCGTTTTCTCCCACGTCCGGCTCGGTTATATATTTCAGCTGCCATGGCTGCTTCGTAGTTCGCAACGCAATTACGTATACGACGGATCATCACCCGCCGCTTTTTGCATATTACGTCGCACAAGACGGCAAATCCGATCAGCTCCGGGGTCTGCTTCTTTGAAGTCCTCTGCCTTTTTTCCCCATTGTGGGGCTCCTTTATTGACTCGATCGCGCGAGCCGGTATCATTCCCCTTGAAGGATTTTTTTTTTGTCCCGCTTCTTGTTCCTTTCCGCCGAGCGAGACGACCTTTACAGCGAGCAGTTTTTAAAGCGATAGCATTACACAGATGAAAACTGGAACGCCGCGGTATAGAACAGCGGCGTTGCGCTGCTGCGCTCGAGGTCGCGGGTTCGACCCGGGCTGCGGCGGCCGCATTTCAAAGGGGGGGGGGGGGGGATGCAGGAACACCAGTGTATACACCGATTTAGGTGCACGTTAAAGAACCCCAAGTGGTCAAAATTAATCCGGAGTCCCTCACTACGGCGTGCCCGATAATCAGATCGCGGGTTTGGCACGTAAAACCCCAGAATTAAGTTTTTGTTAAACATCAAAACTGGACAGTCGGCGTTTTGCCTGGGTTTGTGACACACATCCACCAAGGAGATGATATATAGAAAGCGTGGGTTTTCGATACTAGTGCGCGATATGTGTCCCCAGAAAGGTTTCAATGTGATAGTATTTTAGAGATCAGTACGGTGCTTTCGGCATGTAAGTAGGTATGTCCTCGGTAAAAATGTGTATATATATATATATTGTAAGCACTCGTATTAACGTACTTCGTCGTTTTCATTCGTACATAGCCATCATCACCTTCCCTGTTCTTCTACTTCTTCGCGCATGAGCTGGGGCGTTTCCTTTTTGGAATAAAAAGCGCTTGGACAGCTTGGTCGGTCTCGGTCTTATAAAAGTGTTAGTGTAAGGTTAGTGTAAGCACTATTAACGTACTATATATATATATATATATATATATATATATATATATATATATATATATATACTCCACTTTCATAGGAATTGGTAGAAAACGCAAGTGAAACGTGTGTTCACTGAAGCTGTTGCATGTTTGCTTCGTGAACTCACGGTACGCTGCAGCAAAAGGCGCACGATTTGCGGGCCGGCGACCGTGTTGCAGGTCTGCGTAAAGTCCCTAGATTGTCTGCTCTTTTTTTAAAAAAGCAAAGAATATCTAGGGACTTTAGGTTGGCGCGGCGCGCGGAGTCCTGTTGCCGAGCGGCGCCCAGCTGCTGAGTCGCTTCAGCGACGGAGCATTTTGGTCCGGCCCAGATCCGGTACGTTGTGACGTCACATACTTAAAGATATGTTCTCCTATTTGGGCCGTTGTAGCTCAGTTCATGTTATTAAAAGTTGCTAAATACAGTCTTTGGTTTCTCTTGGAACACAATGTAGCCCATTTTTTGCCTATGAAATAAATTACCTGGGCCCGAGCAGACACCGTCAAAATCTGTGACGTCACAGCGAACTGTTGCAGGAACTTCGAGGCGGCGTCCCCACCCACCTTCTTTTTTCGCATCTTTTCTGGGTTACTAAGCCCCTTTAAGCGGTAAGAGTGGCCTTTTCATTGTCTCTTTTAGAAGGATAATTTATTGAAGAACCCTCAAATTCTTGGTTTTTCTCTTTAGTGTTCTCTTAAGGTGTGCGTGCCGTGGCAAAGTTAAAGGCGTCTTCGTAACGCTGGATGCAGGGGCTCCGTTCTTCCATGGCCGGAGAGTGACGTGTGAGTTACGACCATGTTTAGACGCAGATTCAGGAAAGCTACCATCGGCAAGGTAGCCTCTGAGGCCGATAAGTGTTTGGAGATGAAAATAAATTATTGCTTAGCTGTCGAGCCCGAAAGAGCAAATGTTTCTACTTGGTCCGCCGCTCTGCGCTATAGTATTCTCGAACCTTGTAGCGCATATTTTCAGCCTATAAATATAAAATTGTTAGCTGACCGTGAACCGTTCCCCTTATATTGATTCTCTCAGTGGGTGGCTTCCTTCGAAACAGCTGTCAAAAAGTTCCGCGCGAATCTTCAAGTGTATCCAATTTTCTTTGAAGTGCTATAGTTGAGATTAAATGGCAGTGATCCGGTATTTGTGCTTTAATCTTGCAAAAAATAAAGTTCGACAGAAGAGTAAAAACGTATACACCTTCAGTACGCATAGAATTGCTAAAATGTTTTGAATCCTTCTCTGGAAAGAGGAGAGAACAAGGAGAGGAACGGCAGGGAGGTCAACCCGACGAGCGTCCGGTTTGCTACCCTACACTAGGGGTAAAGCCTTTCACTAAACTCGGGACATGCTGCGAATCAATCTGATGCGTTAATTTACAAAAGTAAGAGAAAAATCACAATGCCAGAAGCAGTTTTTGACCATCAAAAGACATTCATGCGTGCGCATCACTTGTCAGTATTTTGCGGTGCTGAACTTTTTTTTTTTTTTTTTTTTCGAGAAAGACGCATGGAGACAAAGGACACTCCGCCCCCGCCACCAATGGCTTTTCGTCTGCTGGGCTTAAACCTAACCTGGACGCATTCATGTGCTACTTTGTTGCATTTTGATATTTACGAACTTTTTGAACTCAGCGAAGTTTTTTCACTTACCCTTCAGACAGAAGCCATAGTGGGAGATGGATATGAAACTTTCTGTTTCCTTGAAAACTTCTTTATGTATGTTTCCATGTGTAAGTATGACGTCATTTGGGGTGGCGACTTTAACATAGATATGTTAGCTGACACTCGCTTGACTCGGGAATTTCATATCTTGCTTCAGTCGCATGGATGCTCAAGTGTCATCTCCGTGCCAACGCGAGTAACCCATGGCGCGTCCACTTGCTTGGATCTGTTTATAACTAATGTTTCTACAGTAATCACAAAGGCCGGCGTTCTTTCGTGCAGCCTGAGTGACCACATGCCCATTTTTTTCTGTCTTAAACGACACATCAAAAAGAAAACACAGCGTCTTTCACCCAGCCAACTGATTACACCAAATCGACTCGAATCTTTTCGCACTCGGATCCAGTTACTCAACTGGAGCGATGTATACGTCACACGGTGTGCCGAATCAGCGTATGAGGAATTTCTGCGGATTTTCAGCACGTGTTACCAAGAAAACTTTCCTCTGCGAACGAAACGCAAACGATCTTCGCATATTCGTAAACCACGGATCACAGATGATCTGTTTCGCAAAATAAAGTTCAAGAACATGCTCTTCAATAAGTTTGTTAAGTCGCGTAAGATAACTGATCTGCACATATTTAAACGCTACCAGTAATAAGCTAACAAATGAGCTTCGGAAAGCTAATACCTCTTATGAATATGAATATTTCATGTGTTGTCAAAATGATAGTCGCAAAACGTGGAAAAAATAAACAATATGCTATAAACAATAAACAACATGAGGACGATGCCCGCGTCGTCCTCATATGCAAGTATTGAGATGTCGAAAGACGGAATTAGTATTCCGAACGAAGTACTACCCGATTGTTTTAATAATTATTTTATCAGTGCAGCTGGCATATGTGTAGATAAAAATGCCGACCGCTATATTCAGGTCCGATGCCCCGATAGCATTTTCTTATATCCCACTACTGAATCTGAGTTAATTCACTTATTTTCCGAGTTACGTAATACTACATCGTGTGACGTTGATGGCATACAGATTACACCTGTAAAATACGTCTTAGACATTATCGCACCTGTTTTGGTATACGTTTACAATCTCTGTCTGGTATCTGGGGTATTTCCTGCAAAAATGCAGATCGCTAAAGTAATATCACTGTTTAAAAAGGGTGATAAAACTGAAACATCTAATTCCAGACCTATTTCTGTACTTCCAACATTTTCAAAGGGACTTGAGAAAATAATATTTCGGCGTATCTCACATTTCTTAGAAAAACACAGCCTGCTAACAGACTGTCAGTATGCTTTCCGAAGTGGAAGGTCAACCCAGCTCGCCTTACTAGTGCAAAAGGAATTGATATTGAGAAACATTGAATTAAAGCAACTCACGCTCGGTATACTACTCGACTTCAGTAAAGCGTTTGACTCTGTTGATCATGAACTTTTATTAAAGAAGTTAGAGTACTACGGTATTCGCGGTATTGCGTTAGATATAGTCAAATCTTATTTAAATCAGCGGAGTCAACATGTTGAAATTAATGGCATCTGCTCCCAAATCAAACACGTAAAGGTTGGATTTCCCCAAGGGAGCATACTAGGTCCCCTTTTTTTCAACGTCTATGTTAACGACCTTGTGCTCCTGGATAGTGAGCCAAAATATATCATCTACGCAGACGATACTACTGTGCTTTTTTCGTCGAACAATATTGCAAGCTTAACTTCAACTGCAAATTCTGTCCTTACTAAAATACATAGATGGTCACAGGATAATGGTTTAAAAATGAATACTGACAAAACTAAAGCTATTTTATTTCAAGCCAAGAATAAATGCTCTAACTTAGAGTCAGACATTGGATAGCTCTTCAAGAATTGAGCTTGACCGGTCTGCGAAAACGCTTGGTGTGTTTTTTGATGGCCATATGTCATAGAATGATCACATAGACTTCCTTGCAGGTACACTTGCCCAAGTAGTTGGAATACTGTTCAGTTTAAAACCGCTGCCACGCAAAGTCAAACTTCTCTTATATAATGCTCTTGTTCTGAGTCACGTACACTACTGCTGTACGCACACCTGCTGTTAGCACACCGCAAAACGAAGCCACAGCAATAGACAGTGTAGTACGACGATGCCGTTGAAAGTCGCGCACTTGGAAGTCGCGTATTAGTCTGGTGAAACAGGTATGCTTATCATAGCTGCGCGCTCGTCGAAATGTCTGTCTGTCTGTCTGTCCGTCCGTCCGTCCATCCGCCCGATGAAGAGAGATAACGTACAGCGATGGCATGAAGAATTGTTATTTAAATGTTCTCTCATATCTCGAAAAAGAAGCTCTGTGCAAAATGTTACGAAAGCGGTACACAGCGGGGCTAGTGATACGTACGCGTTCACGAAAACGTGACAGAACAGTTGCCAGTGTTCTTTGTATATATTGTGTCGCCTGTTGCATTCGACTTGCCGTTAATTTAAACAGAACTACATTTTGGCCCTTATGTAGGCGAATGATGATTGAAGAGCAGGAAATACTATTTGGGGCTACTATATATACAGAGAGCCGGAAGAACGCTAGTATTATACTAATCCATAAGAAGGCAGACGTTAAAGAATTGAAGAATTATAGACCCATTATTGCTTTCAGTATTGTATAAAATATTCACCAAGATAATTTCCAATAGAATCAGGGGAACATTTGACTTCAGTCAACCAAGAGAACAGGCTGGCTTCAGGAAGGGATATTATACGATGGATCATATCCATGTCAATCGAGAAATCTGCGGAGTACAATCAACCTCTCTATATGACTTTCATAAATTATGAAAAGGCATTTGATTGAGTAGAGATACCAGCAGTCATATAGGCATTGCGTAATCAAGGAGTACAGGAGGCATACATGAATATCTTGGAAAATATCTACAAGGATTCCACACCTACCTTGGTTCTGCACAAGAAAAGTAGAAAGTTACCTATCAAGAAAGGGGTCAGGCAAGGAGACACAATTTCTCCATGCTATTCACTGCATGCTTAGAAGTATTCAAGCTCTTAAACTGGGATTGCTTAGGAGTGGGGATCAACGGGGAATATCTCATCAACTTAATTCCGTTTGCAGATGACATTGTCCTATTCAGCAAAAATGGGGACGAATTACAACAAATGATAGAGGACTTTAACCGAGAAAGTGTAAGAGTGGGGTTGAATATTAATATGCAGAAGAGAGAGACAGAAGAAAAGGGAAAGGCAGTGAGGTTAATATAGACAAAGATAATGTTCAATAGCCTGGCAATATAACAAGAATTCAGGATCGCCAATCAGCCTCTAGAGCCTGTAAATGACTACTTTTATCTAGGTCAATTACTTACAGGGGACCCTGATCATGAGAAGGAAATTTACAGAAGAATAAAATTAAGTTGGAGTGCATACGGCAGGCACTACCAAATCCTGACTGCGAGCTTGCCACTGTCGTTGAGAAGAAAAAGTGCACAATAATTGCATTCTAGCGGTGCTAACATATGGGGCAGAAACTTGGAGGTTAACAAAGAAGCTCGAGAACAAGTTAAGGACCGGACAAAGAGGGATGGAACGAAAAATCTTAGGACTAACGTTAAGAGACAGGAAGAGAGCGGTGTGGATCAGAGAACAAACGGGGATAGCCGATATTATAGTTGACATTAAGCGGAAGAAGTGGAGCTGGGCAGGCTATGTAATGCGTAGGATGGATAACCGGTGGACCATTAGACTTACAAAATGGATACCAAGAGAGGAAGCGCAGTCGAGGTCGGCAGAAAACCAGATGGGATGATGAAGTTAGGAAATTTGCAGGCGCAAGTTGGAAAACGCTAGCGCAAGACAGGGGTAATTGGAGATCGCAGGGAGAGGGCTTCGTCCTGCAGTGGACTTAAAATAGAGGCTGATGATGATGATGATGATGATGGGTATAAAGTTCTCATAAACTTTTGACGTGAGAGGTGCACTGACATTTCCAAAGGCGTGCTTCAAAATATTTTCAATTCTGGAACTTTATGGGGTTAATGTTCTTATAAACTTGGGCCAACATGCGCGCACTGGAGCCCTCGTGTCCAAGCCGTTCCAGAAATGGAAGCACGCGCTCGCAATCTTCCACACACACGAAAATACTAAATATCACCGCGGCTGTCAGCTAGCAGCTGATAATTTTCTCCAAACATTTTCAGGAAGCGTGCCCAATGTGACCGGTCAGCTGAACCAGGGCAGGCAAAGTAAAATATGAGAGAACAGGAGAAAGTAAACGGCCTATTATTGAGGATTTTTTTCTTCTTGCGTGCGACAAGGTCTGGCTCTCCGGGCCCTATGGATTTAAGCATTGCCCCCGCTGAAAATACAGGTATTTTCAGAGCGCTTCTTCGCATGCGAGCTGATTGTGGAGATACATATCTGAATAACCATTTGGAAAGTTGCCCCAGTAATGCCTCGTATTTAAGCCCAGTTGCATAAAACCAAATTATAGAAATTTGTGGTGAAATTATCAAAGAAAGCCTAGATGCAAAAGCAGGCTGCTTCTCCATAATTCCTGACGAAACGACGGATATCGCTAGAATCGAACAGCCTACTGTTTGTGCAAAGCACCTAAACAAGTATGCCAACGACATCGAGGGAGTGTTTTAGGTTTTAGCACCGGAATAGATGCCCATCTCTCATTGCGACTGCAGGTTCTATGTAAATGTATAAATACTGCTGCAGAATCTAGTCACCCTTCCAGTGAGCACTGCCCACGCAGAGAGAATATTTTTTAACAAGAGCTTACTAAAAAAACTACTTGCGCTCTACAATGTCTGTGGAACGCATGGTTAGGCTGGCGCTTATATACACCCACAGAGACGTCGACATCAACGTGTCCGAAGTCATTGACCGCTTCGCTCAACTTCCCCGCCCAGAGAAGTTTGTCCTTTAGATAGCGAAGCAGCAAAAATCAATGCAAGTAAAAAGCTCTGTTCCTTCAGGTCCATAAGCTCTTAATTATGAAAACTTATGACTGTTCATTAGCTTTTAAAACTGCAGAAAATTCATTGCGTGGGTTACTGTTTTTTCAAGTGAAACAACACTATCAAGGAATGTATAATGGACCAAATGTCACAAAGCACAGACGTCCGACTTCCAATTAATGATGATTGTTTTACTCAGGCCTCTGTATTTCATTGTGTGAGTGTTTTAGACCTTAGCAATGCTTATATGTATACGTAATACACATCCCACATTGATTAAGAATTAATAAAAAATTAGGCAATCTCCAATTTCTTTCAGGGCACCGGGAAAACTTCATTCATTTAATGTCAATGGGCCCACTACATAAGAAAGGAACGTCCGCATTATTTTCGGAACAATTGAATGTGTTAATTACTTCCACGCCCACGGGAGTCGCAACGGACATTGCGCGTTAGTCTACCCTATGAGCTACACATCTCGCATTCATTAAGAATTAGGTTAAAATAAAGGCCATCTCCAAATTCTACCAGGACGCAGGGCAAACTTTATTCATTTAATGTCACTGGGTCGCTACATAAGAAAGGAACGTCCGCGTCATTCTCAGAACAATTGCATGCGTTAATTACTTCCACGTCCACAGAGGTTGTATCGAACATTGCTCATTAGTCTACCCTGTGAACTTAGACAAAAAGGTCTATTATATCTCACGATGATAATGAATTACTTTTTTTCACATATGGAAACTTCATGAGTTTTTTTTTCCTTTTATAGACCAGAATTTCCACTGCCTGTAGGTTGCCACCGTGTTTTTTATAATGGTAATTGATTTTATAACGGTGAGAACAAGTTAAGGACCCCCAAAAAAAGCGAGGGAATGAAAAATGTTAGGCCTAACGTTAAGAAACAGGAAGAGAGCGGTGTGTATCAGAGAGCAAACGGGGATAACCGATATTCTATAGTTGACATTGAGCGGAAAAAGTGGAGCTGGGCAGGCCATGCATGTAATGCTTAGGATAGATAACCGGTGGACCATTAGAGTTACAGAATGGATACCAAGAAAAGGGAAGCTCAGGCGAGGACGGCAGAAAACTAGGTGGGGTGATGATGTTAGAAAATTTGCAGGCGCAAGTTGGAATCAGCTAGCGCAAAACAGGGGTAATTGGAGATCGCAGGGAGAGGCCTTCGTCCGGCAGTGGACATATAGACTGATGATGATGATGATGATGATGATGATGATGATGATGATGATGATGATGATATATACCGCACCAAAAGCCGTGAAACTTGGCTTGCGCAAAACATTTCATGTAATCACTTGTGACTGCTATCGCCAAGCTTCACAGGATACATGCCCCAAACAAATAAGAGAAGTTCAAAGCAAAAGTCTGATGGATAAGTTGACTTGAAGTTAACCGCATCAGTTCCCCGTGACAAGGCGTGGCATAGAATAGGTAACAGTAGTTGATATTTTTTTATTAACAACAAATATGAATTTGTAGGCTTTGTAGTTCCGACGGAACTTATACAACTTCAATTTTCTCCAAGAGGAGGAGGCGTGGGGATGTTGGCTGCAGGTGGATCTTGCAAAAGTTGCCGGCAACTGCTGCACCCGAGCACCCCTAATCAGGTGCATCCCAATCCCCTCACAATACATCGGGTGACGCAAGGCATCTGGTAACACAACAAAAGACCAATGGCGAAAACGGATGGACTGAACCTCAAAATGGCCGGCACTCCACACACAAGCGCAAGTGACGTTTTTGTTACCGCGAGGACCCTGGATAATTCAGCAAGGAGGTTTTCTTCTCATCAAATTCCTCCACGATACGGAGCGGTAGTGTGACCATGTGAGTCTGGGATGGCAGGGCGACGTGGAATGAATGGTGCTGAATCTGTTGTACCACGGTTTGAATTTCTTTAAAGAAATCGCGATGATTATATTATAATGGAAACAGACTCGCCCAAAGTCGCAGAAAGTATTGGTTTAATTTCTATGAAACTGTGCATATACCAATACTGAGGTTTTGGTCGAGAGTTGACGCAGCGCACATACAATTGTGCGTGCGAGAACGCCATTGTTCTTCCGTTTTGAGTGCGAAGCCGAGTATGAATGCTTTTCGAGAAAGATTTTGCTCCCGTTGTTCATACGCGCTATATAACATACATAATCTTGTCAAAATGACTAGCTTACCAGTATATCCGTGACATGAAGTACTATCGACTAAAAAGCTTACGGATCCCGGGATCTCAGAAAACGCTAAATATCCGCGCAGCCTTTAAAAGTAACCCGTAAAACCGTGCATCACCATGTTGTTCGTACATACCAGTAGAGGCTGGAAATGGGAATAACAGACTGCGTTTTGAGGCTGTGGAGATATTCAGCTTTTTGTCAGATACGTTGTTCCGTAAACATTTTGGGTCAATTGTACACTTCGCGTTCGTCACGGTGCGAAAAATAAAATATACTTTGTATTAATGCGATTAGCATCCTTTGCTTACTTCAGCCTTTTTGAGCCTATCTATCTATATTATCTATCCAAGTAGCCACTGAGAGCCGGCCTTTAGTATAGCCTTTTGGAGGCTCTAGAAATGGTCTCAGTGGTCGACTCTATCTTTGGACACGCAGGTATTTACATATTCGGTCTCTTTTTGTGAATACCGAAGACAGACCAACTTCTCAACACTATACACACACCGCGGAGTTCCGCAGTCAAGATCTTGAGCCCCTTATTTATCAACCTTGTGCTCATTGGTCTCGCAAAACGCCTACCAATAGGGTGAAGTTGACAACCTGTGCCGATGACATCTGCGTCTGGACGTCTAGCGTGGCACGTCTTCGGGTGCGTGCAAGGCTCCAAAAATCTGCGACGTTGATATCGACGTACCTAAGCGAACAAGGCCTTAATGTTTTGCCAGAAAAATTTTCATTGATCGCGTTTAGCCGGAAACCGATGACTTCGTACGCCATATCCATCGATGGGCGAAATCTTTCTTACGTCAGGAGGTAAAGATTCTTAGGGGTAATCATCGACCGTGTCCTCTGTATGAATTCCCATGGGGCCAACCAAAAAAAACAAAAAGCGCCTGAATGCCATCTCTCCTTTGTTCAAGTTTCTTGAAGGAAGAACTTGGAGTACTTTAGTAGACGTGATGATTCAGCTGTACATGGACGCTCTTTCTCGGGTAGGTGCAGCTCGCCAGTGCTGACCAATATACCTGCAGAACTAACATCCGTACAATTGAAAGTACCCAGGCCCAGGCGCTAGGGTTTGTCTAGGGTTGCTGCGATGTTCATCAACAGCTGAAACCATTGCAATTGCGCATGGCCACCCAGCCATGATTCCCATTGTTATGAAATCGCTCAGAGAAAACACAAGGCACATTGCTCGCGTCACATTTCAGTGGCTCCCTAGCCACTGTGGCATAATGGACAACAAACATGTCGATGAAGCTGCTCGATCTGCTCATGAAGACGGCGTGCAAGAACCAATCCCGCGGCCAAGAACAGATGCAGCAGCGAAACTTCGAGTGCTTGCAAGTGATGCCACACAATCGTTGTGGAACCCACCTAGCTTCCAGCACACACGTCTGTATCGACTGCACCCCCGTCTTCGACTTCGCCTCCACCTGTACTATCCATACACGAGACAACAGCACTTTAACGACTGTGCCTTGGCGTCACTTTTACCAAATCATATGCTTTCCACATTAAAAGGGAAGATACTGCTCCGTGTGACTACTGCGGCAGCGAGGAAACTATTGAACATGTTCTTTGCCCTTGTCCCCTTATACCGCGCGCACAGGCCGTCGCGACCGCACTGGCCCGTCTTAACGACGGGCCGTTTTCGGAGCAGACAGTCCTGGAACACCGGTCTATACAGTTGCCACACCACAAGTCAATCAAGACACACTTGAAGTTTTTGCGTTCGAGTGGCCTATTTGTGCGACTATAGTTATATCATGGACGTTCCCCATCTCCTATATTTTTTTCGTGCCTTCGGTTTATCTCTCCGCTGTTCTTTCCGTCTATCATTACCCATTACCTTTCTCCCCAGTGCAAGAGGAGGGGGAGGGGATATCTTCCGATTAACCTCCTTACCTTTCCCACCCGGTCTCTCTCTCTAGGCCCACCCAGTGGCCCAGGTTGTCTAATAACTTGGGTCACTATAGGTATGTGCTCGTGGTGGTGATGCCATCGTGGTCGTTGTAGCACCCTCATTCCAGCTTCGTCAATCGCCTCTCGTCACCCAATCGTTGTCACCCCACCGTCGTCAGGCCATTGTCGTTAGTGCATCGGCGTCATACAGTCGTCGTCACAAAGCCGTGCTGAAGCGTTACTATGGTAAGCGAGTGACATAGCAACACGGGAGGATGCCAGATATAACCGAAGAAACGGAAGTCTCAGAATAACAAGCACAGGTGTTAAGAAAATTTGACTTCAGAGATGCGGCGTGTCGCTGCATTAGTCGAATGCTAATAACATTACCATCGACAGTCATAGGGAGATGAGATGTGCGGCAATCTTTTCTTTCATTGGCAAATTCCACCGCATTCATTGATCGTTTATATCCCCTTGAGCCTTGAAGTACGATGTACTGTCGATAAAAGCGTCAGTTACATAATTTAAATACGAGGCGCTGCGCACTCACTTGAGAGTCAAGGTGATAGAATGATGCTTTACAGAGCATTCCGTTATGTTTATGATTTCCGTCTGTTTCTTGACTGCACCACTCAGTGTTTTCAAAAATAATGTGAGGCTGTTACAAGCATAATCTGTGGATGTCTTAGCCCCCTTGATGTGACCTTCGAAATGCCAAAAAGATAGGAATATCCGTTTTCTCGATCTGAAAATTGTTGTTTGACGATCACATCCGTTAGTGATATTAACCTAGAGCTAACAAGGCTCTTTTATCGTACAGTTCTGCTCATTCTAAGCTTATTAAAAGGGGCATTCCGAAAATGTATTTGATCAATGCTTGAAAGAAATCGTGCCCTCATTTGATGTCCTCCAGTTTTCAACAACAGTAAGTGTGTTTGAGTGAGGCTAGGTTTCCATACCATGTGATTGTGTCAATTTCCAAAGCCTTGCTCAGAGCAACGTAGTCAGGAGAGGATGGTTCCTCGACAACAGCTAGCGCTGAGTCGGGGAAAAAATCACCGTAATTCCATACGTTAGTTATTTCTCAAATAACGTACACGGCAGCGTTTCACAACCGGACGGTTGCAGAAAGAAACACGCTCAACGCCCTCATACGCAAGGCGTACAAATGTGCGTTGGGACTTGCGCCAGGAGTGAGCACCACCAAGCTCCTAGAACTAGGCTTGCACAACACGCTCGAGGAACTCGTGGAGGCGCAACAAGTGTCCCAACTCGAGCGCCTATCCAAGACCCGCTCGGGCAGGCACGTGCTCGAAATGCTCGGCATTACATACCACACGCAGCACGGCATCAAAGTGGAAATGCCAAGAACCATGCGCGAGCAACTATACGTGCCCCCATTGCCTCGCAACATGCACCCCCAACACCACACGGGGAGACGTAAGGCCAGGGCACAACACATGAACCAAAGTTACTCCAACGACAAGGAAGCAGTCTTCACCGACGCAGCCCGTTATCGAGACAGGAAGAGTTTCGTGGCGGCAGTTACTAGCCACCGAGGTAACCACCTCACGAGCGTCACCGTGAACACGACATATGCCGATGCAGCAGAGGAAGCGGCCATAGCACTGGCCCTTACACAAACCAAGGCTACATACGTGATCAGCGATTCGCAAACGGCAATTCGCAATTTTTCAAATGGGCGCATATCGCAAGAGGCGTATCACATACTCAAGCGACATCCCATACAGCTGGGAGAGGCCGACGTCTATAACCGAAAGCACTTGCTATGGATCCCGGCACACACTGGACTGAGCACCCCCAACGAAGCGGCTCACCGCGTTGCTCGAGGCCTCACTCACCGAGCATCATCGGAGGAAGAGCCCCCGCGGGGTACTGCAAACGTCTGGGCGTGGGAGGATCGTTTGACCAGGTTCCCCGACATCACGACACACTACCAGTTACAGAGACGCGTATACCCATTCCCTCACGCTAGGTTAGACAGGGCGCAAGCAGTACACTACAGGCAATTACAAACTGATTCTTACATAAACCCAAGGCTCATGCACGCCATGTATCCAGACATGTACACTACAAACAGATGCACATCCTGTGGCGAGGTTGCCACACCTAATCACATGTTATGGGAATGTCAGGACATAACAAACGATTCGCGCAGTGCCGACATCTCCGTCTCTTCCACCGCCAGCCTCCACTCGCGTTGGAAGACCGCACTGCTCAGCTCGAACCTGACAGTACAGCTCTGGGCCGTCCAGTGAGCCGAGGAAGCCGCTTCGAGACAAGGTCTCGGAACCGCGTCCGCGGTGGGTGCCCAGACCCACTAAAAATACGCCGGACTCAAATCTTATCGATTTGATAATAAAGTTTACGTTCTTCTTCTTCAATACATTCACCGCCTATCGCATAACCTGAAGAAGATAGGACGTCGTGGAAAGGTCGACATAGTGTTATTAGCTCCAAATAAGCTTATCAGCTTGTGTGCAAAAACAACACCACTTGGTACAATAAACGACCCGTGCGAGAAGCAGCACAGAAAAGGGTACGTTAACTGCAGGAACTGTCTTATTTACCGAATGCCTTTGCAATGTGGAAGGAGTTATATCGGACAAACCGGCAGATGCATCAATGATAGACTTAGGGAACATGCCAATAAAGTTAACTAGCCTGCGGCGGATGGATTCCTCGCAATTCATTGTCACAAGTGCGGATGCGGCGAGCCCCGCTTCGAAGATACAGTAATTATCGGGAGAAACAAATGCAAATTAACTCGTCTAATCATTGAAAGTGCTCACATTGAAAAGTTCGGCGATGCTTGTGTTAGCAAATTGTCCCTGTCACTATCCACGAAGGAGTTGGAATTCCTGCGCATGCGTTAAAGTTTTTCTTTGCCTAGTCTGCAAGTGTGTCATTATATCATTTTTACAGGTGCTTTGTTGCCTTGCCTTAGTCTGCAAGTATATTAGACTATCATGTACCGTGTCAGTGGACACTTGCTTGTGAAGCGAGTGGAAAAAAGTGAGGGTGTGAAAGTGGACGTCCGTCCCGGAGATAAATCGTTGTTGGAAGTTAGCGTCTGTGTGTGTCTTCGTTCTTCGTCCGTGTGTTTTTTGCTCTTCAAGAAGAGAATCTGTAAACATGTTACACCAACTAGCCCAAATGTCTACACTGATAAACAAACAAACTGTTGTTTCTTCGATACTGTAGAAATGTGGCATGCCGAGCGTCCCCTCACTCATTGCGTAGTGCGTTCAGCAGAGTAACGTAGCGATACTGAACACATTGAAGCGAAATGAATTCACATTGAACAGGCAGGGGGGTTCAATTTACGTGGAGGTCAATGTTTGTGGTATTTTTCTCGCCATCGCTGAACATAAATGCCGAAAAGAAGTTGCGTACAAAAATGTGTGCGCCGTCACTGAAGGGGATATTGTACGGCCTGAACACGTGTATTCTAGTTTCTTATTAACATCTAAAGAAAGCCGGTGCTACCCCTTTCCTTGAGCCCACGGTGCTCACGCAGATTCACTGTTGCTTTTGTTTGTTTGTTTCTGTACTGTAAGACTAAAGGGCTTCAATGCCCGAAAAAATACAGTCCGCCCAACAACCGGATTCAAGTCTACTTTCTGTTTGTTATTACACTTACTCCCTGGGGAGTACACTTCATTGGAATATTTCAAACAACTGAAGAAAATGCGCCAACAGCGCATGTGGTCTCGTATTCTTTGTCCCATTCTTGTGCTGTTTGCAATAGCATGCTATCGTACTAACAATCTCGAATAACCACCATTTTGCAGCACTTTGCTGTCCTGACTCACACGTTTTTGTATTTATTTATTATTTCATTAGTTACTTTTTTAAAATATGGACCATGCGATGCAGTCCTTTAATTCGGCTGCTGTCCTGACCTATAACCCTGTTTTCTACGGGCGCTTCGTTGTACTCTCCAAGACGATTCGGTACACGAAAGCAAACTGATCGATCAAGCAGCGCGCTATTTTTGTAATATGTCGGAGGGAGGCTCTTTCGAATCAGGAAAAGATCACGTAGCGGCCTTTGTTCTTCTTGGACATCAAAGTCAGAAAAAACACGCAGATAACGCACTCCGTATCTATTTTCGTTGCTTCTACGATCAATTTCAAATAGGGGAACTTAACCCCGTACACAAAACAACCCCGGCTTCCATTCTGACCTTTCTTCGGTGTGTCACCGCTTCCTATGTTTCAAATACGGGCGCGCCTTTTCTTCGTGAATTTGAAGATTTCATTTGAGGAATCGAGAATGATTTTGACGAGAGTGTAGTGACTATTGTAACGAGCAGAAAAAGAGGAAGACCGACTTTGTGAAATAGAAAAAAGAGGAGAGACAAGGAAGCTAAGATGACGTAGCCTTTGCATCTGCCAATCGCCCATAGTGGGTAAGGCAAACAAACAAATTCTGCTGTTAGAGGTGGTTTGTTAAACGGAACATTATATTTTCCCGAAGGCTGATGGCAACGTCTCTTTCCTGGCATTCCTTGGCGAATAAATGACTGTCTTCGAGTCAGGCGATCGTGAACAACACCCACATTGTCCAAAACCGTGCGGCTGCGCCGAAATATAATGTTCCGTTTAACGATTCAGCTTTAACAGTAGAAGCAAACAATACTGCCCGTTCTTCGCTTCCTTGAGGCTTTTCTCTCTCCTCCTTCACGAAGTCGGTCTTGCGCTTCTTGCTGGTCGTTGACGCTATATTGAATGACCCTCATCCGGCCCATTTCCGCTTGTCTTCATTTTCCTCCATTTCGGCACTAGGCACGGTACACTATAAGAGAAGGGCAGACACATTTCCAAACCGATTTCGAGAACAAAAGGAATAACCAACGACGCATTCGCGAAGCATTTCGTTTCCAGCCGGCGTGACCTCATGTACTGCTAAGCACTCCGTCGAGAACAATTTTTTTTTTCAGTTTGCGCGTTACTGCACAATTGACGTGCCTTGAAAACGCGGCCGATATACCTGAAGTCCATACGCTCACCTGTTTACCCCGCGCGTCATTCGCAGAAACGCTGATTTCCAACACAGCTACATCCCCGCTCGCTCGAAGAGCATTGGTTCACGATAACAGAACAGCGCGTACGTTTCACGGTACGTAATTCTCCGATATAACAATGATTACACACACTGCGGCCTTTTCTTTGAAGCTCTTTTTACACCGCGTATTGTTTACATCCGGGATTTTCTGAACGTGAAAAGCAGCAAACACCGCTGAAGCGGGCTTCGCCACCAGCGTCGAGCCGTTCCGTAGAAAACGGCGAAAATATTGAATCGATGTCGGCGTTGCGTTCTGCCGCTCCTTCAAAAACGGGAGCCGTGTTACAAGCTTTTCTTATATTTTTCGTTTTCTTTCAGGCCTGCATGCTGCCTTATCCAAGAGTAATCTCCGCGCACGAATGTTCGAGTATGCATAGCTTTAACCGGAAAATTTCCGCCCGTAACCTGACACTGTCGATTCGGTGGCCCTCTATACCTATTTTAAATCCTTCGAGTTCTTCTTCCGCTGCCCTAGAATGCACGGCGAAATGTTTATTTCCTTTCTCTCTGTCGTTCTTTCGTTCCCGCTCGTGTGTCGCTGTCAAAAACTGTTCGTGAAAACGTCACACCGAGCAAAGTCGTTTCTGTTTCTCCTGCCGAGCAAGCGGAAATCCTGCGCTCTTGTTGGATAAACAAAAGCGCGAGGCAGATGGCGGTAACCGGAACAGTGGCTTGGGACAGATTTTGGGGATTTGGAGAACATTTCCCCGGGCTTTAAATAGAACATGTGCTTTCTCACACGCACTGGCTCGGGACAGGAAGCGAGCTGTGTAAAAAAAAGCAGCAGCAAGTGACATACAATTACCACTGATAATACGCGTATCCTTGGAGACGGGTTGAGATAGCTTCCGTTTGCTTTGAACCTTTTACAGTAGTTCGGGGTTAACTCGTTCTCAGCAAAGATATCGTGGCAGAATATTTTCCAGCTTCTACGCAAAGGTGTTTAAGCGAAACGATGTCGCAATTTACATAAGCTTAAAGCTGAAGATACGAGGCCGAAGGTCAGCGAGGTTTTGCGGAATACTGCGGATTTCATTTTAAGGAGGAAGCCAGAAACCTCGTTTGGCATCTGTATCGGGGACCACCGATTAGCACATCTCTCAAACGGTCACGCGAGAAAAATGATCGATCTCTCCGTGTTGTCTCCGTAAGCGTCGATCGTCGACGGCGTCCTTCTGGAGCACGCGTCTTGGCTGGGACGTGTATCACGAGTGACGCATCATTATTATCTTCTTACATCCTCTACCGAAAAGAGTGAACATTACTTTTCCTCTGTCCAGTTTCTCCTAACTCTCTTTAGGGTAGCAAACCGAACGCTCGTCTGGGTGAATTCCTAACTTCCCTGTTGTTGCTTGCTCTAATCAAGTTTACAGCTGCTATTGCTATCTCCACCATGGTTCATATTCGGAATCTGAGTATGCTATCGTAGGCCAGAACTACTCCCATCAGTGTTTCTTGACAGAATTCATAAATGTAGTTAAAAAAAGGGCAGATAAAAGTGTAACGACTTGCCACCCCGAGCAAAAATCATACATGGTGCTGAATGGCGTGTCAACGGAAAACTTACACAGGCAACAGTCAGTAGAAACGCAGTAGAATTCTAATAATGACTTATCTAAGGGTACTACAATCGCTGCAGCCACCATTGTGGCTTCCTTTTTTATTGCGATAGCAATTATATGGGCACTTCAACCGGATTTCTGCCGTCGCCGTCGCCGTGAGGTTCCCTATAGATAAAATCTTCGCCGCGCGCCGTATGCCCGAGCGGAAGCGTGCGGGGACGCACGCTATCATGGAGAGCAAACGCACTCAATCTCCCACGCGCAAACAAGGAAGCGGGAAGCCAGCGCCGGAGGGAGCGGGGGGGGGGGGGGGGGGCGCATTTCGACTCCGCCAACAACCGCGCTCGTCGCTCGCCCGCACCGTCTCTTATCTCCACACGGCTCTGATCTTTGTATGCGCTGTGCATTCGCCGCTCAGTTTCCGTTGAGGCGATAGACCGCACGTACCTTCGCCCGCTGCGGCGTATGCGCTTGCTGCCAGCGTTTTGACAGTCGTTGTCTGCAGTCATTCAGTGTGGTCTATTCATGTTTGTTTGTGCGCGCTCACACCACGCTTGTTCATTCAGTTAGTAATAGTCGGGCCACATTTTCCAACGCACGCTACACATGCAATGCTGCCCGGATCGGCAGTGCAGCGCTACAGGTGTGTCCCTTCGCACGCGCTGCCCACGGGAAGCGCTTCTCATCAACACCACCATTTCACACGCACCTTCTCGTGGTCATCGAGTCTCTCTTCATGTCGGTCTACTTACGCCGCAGCACACCTGCTTACTTAATCAGCTCATGTTTACTACAATTCATATTGCTACCAAAGACGCTCACCTTACTTCGTATGACATTGCTGTGTTGCTATCGCATTCATTGCTTCGCCTTTAGGGCGAAACTGTGACATTTTTTTTATCGCAAGAGGGCACAAATGCAACGGGGTATGTAGTAGTTATCGTTCTTCCAGAGCCGGCTTACGTACGCGTATACATCTCTTAAAGTTTTATCTTCGTGTGCTTTGCTTTCTTTGTTTCTGCTCCTCATTCTTCAATACATCTCCGATCTTCGTGTGCTTTGCTTTCTTTGTTTCTGCTCCTCATTCTTCAATACATCTCCGAGTCACAATAGGACTCGTTTGCTGTCTTCGGCTCCGACTAATAGAAGAGTGCAAAGCGCGGATAGCTGGGAGTTTTTTCGGTGAACCGCCGAGAGAACTTCGTCAATAGGGTACGCGTGCCTTGGCGTCATTTTCGACTTTCCCGCGCGGAGTGCTATGTAGTACGCTGCTTCTACTTGTCGTCAAACGAGCTGTGACCGCAAATGAGCTGCGCTTGCATACGGAAGCATTCCGACAGAGAGATAAAAAAAATTTCATCTCTGTTCTCGTAGTGTGCCACTGCGGTGGTATTCGTTTAGTTTGTGGGAATGACGCAGCACTCGCGAGTTCAAGACACGTCGTCACGGCGTGATTCTAAATGAGCTCGTTCAGTACATTAGGGAATCTCATTTTGCCGCTGTGTAACTATAGTGGCGCAGACGCAGTTCGTGTCATTCTGGTCAAAATGTGGCAGTAGTGGCCCAGATTTAGAACAAGTCGTTCAGTCGAACAGGACGACCCCGTAGCCACTTCCTTACATTATGTTTTCAAAATTTATTTTTAAAACGCTACATAGACAGACATGGTTACCTAGACAGATATCAAGGTAGATAGATTGATATCTAGATATGTAGATATCTAGATATGTAGATATCTAGATAGGTAGATATCTAGATAGGTAGATATCTAGATAGGTAGATATCTAGATAGGTAGATAGATAGACAAAAAGAGAGAAAGAAAGAAATGAGATGTGAAAGGCGGGAACGTTAATCGGAAGACAGAGTTACCTACCTATGTGTCTGACGGTCGGATGGACAGAAGCACAGACGGATGGAGACCGACTGTTAAAAACTGAAATGGTTGTCTTACGGTAAACTTCCCAGTCCTTCATATATCATCTCTCTCTCTCTCTCTCTCTCTGTCTTTCCCGTCTAAGTTTGGGATCTAGGGAGTGGTACCTAAAAGTTTGCTACTGGTTCTATGATAGTAAAGAAAGCCCTTGAAAGAAATAGCATTTACGCACTCAGCTCGTATAAGTTGTAGAAAGGAATATTAAAAGTGTGGAAGCCAATTGTACTCAGTGCTCGACATGCCATCTTCCTGTCGCGGTCATTTCTTTATTTCTCCCAGTGTCACGAAACCAAGACAAAACCTGCGCCTTTATAAAAGTAAGCCTGTTTCTAGAGTGGCGAGACATCTAATGAAACTGTGAAAGTCTGAGGCTTGCAGCCCACGCCTCATGGAACTGTTCCGTTCATGGTATGTAGGCTGAGTGGATTAGGGATCGAATGGATTCCACGACAGGAGCGCTTTAGAAGTTTCGACTGACCGAGCCAACTACTCGATCGAAAGAGCAGGTGCTCCCAAATTTATCCGCCAAAAGAGGATTGCTTCGCGCGCAAGGCGACTTAGAATTAGGGAACGAGTGACTCGGTTTCAATTTATCTAGGTGAGTGCAAAGCAAAAAGCCTGTGCTGTCACCTCACTAAAATATGCTGAAAGCCGTCGTATCCACCTGCTTCATATAGAGTTAAAAACGACTAAACCTTTTTCTGCCTTTTTAAATGTAAAAGAAAAAAAAATTGAAAAATTCGGCCATAGATACGACCTGCTGTCCGTGAGCATATTAAGGGTCTCGTGGTTTCTCGAAGTAAACGGTATCGGGAGTTTCTTAAATTGAAGCACATGCTTTGAAAGTTATGAAAGGAAGAAATGGTTGAAGGTTATGTTATAAGAACAACGTTATCTTGGTAGAAACAACGGCAACAGACGGAACCCTAAGGAAGAAAGGCAAGAGACAGATACGACGCTTTCTCACAACTGCAACTTTTATTTAAGAGGAGGAGGAGGACGGAGGCTTTAGTTAAGAGAAGGAAGGAGGGGACGGTCGGAAGAGCGTTTCTCTAGCCTGCTACTCCTCACTGGGGGTTTAAGGCGAAATGGAAGAGGAAAGGGGGGCGGGTGACAATGCTTCATAGTACAGTGGCTGCACACACAATGTACAATACGCGGTATGTGCACTAACATGCACTAAACGCACAGGTAATGCGCCCATGCTTCCACAAAAAAAGTTCTCACGCACACATATCTTACTCATCATTATTCATGCCGCACCGCACATTGAATTAACACGTATGTGTGTTTCTTCAATTGAAGTTTCAGTCTCTATTTTGCCTTTTTTTGTGATGCCGTCCGTTAGCGCTGTTCTTTTTTTTAAAGATGATGGATCACCAGCTTCTCCAATTAATGACCTTGTTGGAGAATAAGGTTACCTTGCATAGGAATAGATTATGTGTATAAAACAAACAGAAAAAAAAAGCCCAAGGTTCTCCAGGGCACGACCGCGTAAGATGCGTCAACGCAATTTCATGGCGTGGGTGGTTTTCCTACCACAAAAAGTTTCTTTTTTTATTCAGTGGTCTGTGCTACCTACTACAGCTGACTGGCTAAGGACCAGGAAGTCATAAAAAATGATACTCGATCTAAAGAATAAAAATTTGTTTAAAAGAATGTCGGAAATCATCTAGAGTGTCTACCTTCTTTGTGCGGTATACCGTGAGAAAAAGACCTCCCACGACGACAGAGCTCCTTTTACAACTGGAAGGAAAATTGGTAAAACCGATGCTTTTAACAAACTATATATCAAAGATGACTGTAGCATTTGACGGCTATGATATGCAGATGAACTTGGTATAACAGATATAGCTGTTGTTAGCATTCAGACGGTAAATCGTATAACTAAAAAAAAAAAAAAACTACAAGGCAGGCTAATCTTTCCTTTACTGTGCGGGTCATTAATGACGGAAGGAAGTTATTCTATTCTTTTGGAAAGCACATAAAAGTATGGACATGTGGCGGAGCCTTTCCGCTTCGTCGTCCCGTGGCGCACTAGGACAAATGAAATCGTCTCTGCTTAATTAGAAAACTGAGCGTGTGATTGTGGGAATCTATCTGCCCCCGCTTTGCGGAGAGATATTAATGCGGACTGGATTTTGTGTGTGCTGTTGCGCGATTGTTCATGACATTGTGTTCTGGGAATACGGTTATGTGCTTTGCTAATGCGTTGCTTGAACTAAGTGGAAGATCAGGCCTTAACTATTTGTGATCGGTCATAAGGTCCATTTCATCCAGTAACGTCATTAAAGATTTTCTAAATGTGGTTACCATTCTTTAGGAACTTCACCCAGTTCGGTGTTTGTGATGCAATAATCATCTTAACTATCATCACAACATATTTATTTATTTATTTCGTGTACCCTCAGGGCCAGTGGCATTAAAGAGGGGAATGGTTACATCAAATACAGAAGAAGAGAAAAGTACAGTTCAGCAAAGTGGTTAGTAGTACAGAAATAGATGGCTCTCGGTTATACAATCTTTAAGTGTTCTTGTAGTGCTGGTTATTAAAATGTAATACGGTGCATACCGTGCAGTAATACAGTGTTACGGTAATACAAGACAGCAATACAATTTAATAGTACAAAGAAATGCTCCTGTTATACAATGTTATTTAATACTGCCATGAAATGCTGATGGTCAACAATAGTAGCGGTTGAGGCGGGTAGGTGATTGAGACAAGGAATGAATGAGACAGGACATTGGTATGGCATAATGAAGTTCCAACTTTGTTATTGTGATCTAACCTTGATGAAATGTATTGAGGAGGGGAGATTAGTTCGTCGCGAAGGGAAGGATGATGAAATATCTTATGAAAAAGTGAAAGCCTAAGGCCTTTACGACGAGAGGCTAAAGATGGCAAACCAAGATTTAATTTTATTACAGAAGTGCTGGCAGTTCGGTTATAATTAGAAAAAACAAAACGAGCAGAGTTATTTTGTACCATTTGTAATGAGTGCATTAGGTTTTTCTGAAAGGGATCCCAAACTGCTGCGGCGTACTCAAGCTTTGAGCGGACTTGTGACTTGTATAACATTAATTTTATGGAAGACGGTGCCTCAGTGAAATTGCGTTTTAGGTATCCCAGTATGCGGTTAGCATTTTTAATTACGTAAGAAGCGTGCATGTACCACGAGAGGTTGCTAGTAATATGGATACCAAGATATTTGTAGGATGAGACAGGGTCTAAGGGGAGATTATTAACATAGTCTAAGAAGGTAGCTGGTTAGAAGTTCGGGACACACGCATAAATTTACATTTTTTGATATTTAATTCCATTGAACATGATTGGCACCAAGTAGAAATAGCGTTAAGGTCGGATTGAAGAGAAGATGTATCAGTGTCGCATAATATTTCCCTGAATATTACGCCGTCATCGGCGAATAAATTAATGTTAGAGGAAACACAAGAGGGCAGATCATTTATGTAAATTAAGAAAAAGAGGGGACCGAGTACTGACCGTTGAGGTACGCTGGACTGTACTCTGCTTGGCTGTGAGTTTGAGTCATTAGCAAAGACAAACTGTGAACGGTTACAAAGAAAGCACTCAAGCCATGCAAGCAGTCTGGGATCAATGTTAATTCGATGCAGCTTAAACAATAGAAGATTATGGTACACTCTGTCAAACGCTTTCGAAAAGTCTAAAAATATACAGTCGGCAGTTGAAGAGTGGTCAAGAATGACGTTTAGCTTATGCGTAAATAAAACTAGTTGTGTTTCACATGAATATGTATTGCGGAAGCCATGCTGCGATGGTGAAAAGAATGAATTAGTTTCAAGAAAGCTAGCAAGATTAGAGGCAAGTATATGTTCTAGCATCTTACATGGAATTTTGAAGTGAGCGAGATCACATATCCCCCCTCCTCTCCCTAATTACACACCCATCATAAAACGATTGCTAATCGCATTAACGTCACCAATCACCTAGAAAGAATGGATGCGCCTCCAACCTTTTTCTTTTCTTTTTGGAGGATATTTTGGAAGTTTTTAGTGTCCAGTAGACTCTCATAATTGAAACTTCGCGAGCACCATAGCAAAAAATTTCGCCAGAGAAATGCACACTGTACATGATGTGAGTAGGGTATTTCTTGGTCTAAATTTCAGTTGGTTACGAATAATAGATGACTCTGCGCGGATAAATGGTCAAATGGCGAAATGGATAAATGGTCAACTTGTTTGCTGTTATCCTCCGTATAATTGAGTCATGTGTTTTCTAATATCTGTATTCAGTTTTGTTTTCCTTTTGTCACTGTTGTAACCGCTTGCCGTATTATGTAGGTATGTTGAACAATTGGTCCCGTTACTATAGCCAGCCAGGCTATGGGACCAAACAAGTTTTGCGATGTTTTCTGTAATGTGAAGATCAAAGTAAGAATAAAAAAAGAATAGTGTGACTAAAGACAAGGACTAAGAATAGAAGGGACAAGAATAGAAGGAATAGAATACAATAGCATTTTTTGCATTTCGCTCCCATCGAAATGCGGCCGCTGCAGCCGGGATTTGATCCCGCGACCTCGTCCTTAGCAGCGCAACCGCCGCAAAGCCACTGCGGCGGGTAAAGAGA
The DNA here is from genome assembly GCF_013339745.2 of Dermacentor silvarum. Classification (NCBI taxonomy): domain Eukaryota; kingdom Metazoa; phylum Arthropoda; class Arachnida; order Ixodida; family Ixodidae; genus Dermacentor; species Dermacentor silvarum. Next base: position 123,077,159 of record NC_051159.1, read on the forward strand.
AAGAACTGAGCCCGTATTCAGAAAAAGAAGAAAGAAAAGCCTCTTATACACACGAATTGTTCGTAATTGTTCGAGTTGTTCGTACTGTTAGCAAATGCTAGCGGGCTTCTTTTCGCGGGCTTCTTTCACACTCGGAGAAACACATTTATGTAGCACGTATAGAGCAGCAGAAAGCTGTACCGGGAGTTTTTCATGTTGCTCTACAACTTTCTAATTGACTTTGATAATTAGGACAGTACTTCGCGAGTTAGATAATTAATTACAATTAATTATTAAATCTCAGTAACGAAAACATTACTGGCGGCTACTCCACTGTACTGGAAACGCACTAGGTTGGCTTCGCGTAACGCCGTTCCTCTATTTTTAAATCGTGCTGCGTGATAGCTGGGACACCCTGTATAAAGAATATGTGTCACGCAGTCTGGACCCCCTCAGCATACACAAACCAAAGTATACACAAATATTCTTTGTGTTGGCTGAGGCCCGGGGCTACACAAGAGGCAAATAAATACGCACCTGCCTTGTGGGATCCTCATACAAAAAATGAAATTTAGCAAATGAAAGTCCAGAAGGGAAGCTGTAAGATTTATTTTTTGATTATAAAACATTAAGTACGTCTTCACGCCTGATGCTGTCAAATATTATTACTACTATGGAAACTCCCAGTGGAATTCTCGACTGAGTAGGTAGGACAGCCCCTAATAAAAAAAATTGCATTTAAATTTTCTTGACCCTTCTACCGCAAAGTCATACAACTGAACATTCATTGGGACTAGTTCTCATAAAATAAGTTGTCTATTCGAGTGAGGTGTACGCAATGTAGATTTTATTTAATAATAACTGCTAATAACGTTTCAAAGCAAAACACTGACGCAGGTTCCGTTGCTGGCTGTTCTTTGATTTGATTGACATCTGATACCGAGTACGCTGCCACGCGCCGTCGCCGCCCGATAACGGTTGATGAAGTTCCCTTAGCAGAATCAATTTTTACTACAGCTTTTCCACGAATCACTTCCCATCAAGCGTGTTTAACTCTAATTGAGTTATGAACGAGCTAACATATATTTTGTTACGCGGAATATTTATTTGGCCACGTTATATTTGGTTATACTTTATAACCTGTGAGTTCTGTATATGTTAATATTTATATAGCTGGCAAGTGTTTTCTACTGTTACTCATTTAACAGTGACTTTATATTTTAAAAATAATTTCTTTGTAGTTCCTCCTGCCAAGGCGAAATAGTTGCGGCGAATTTATGTGAAATTCTCTGCTTGGACCGAAGGCTCCGAATGAATAGATTGAATTATCGAGGACGTTTTCAAGAATAGCCTGCTTTCCAGATTATTCTTTCCGAAAATGAGAGAAAAAAAAACGTGACTCCCACGCCCGTGGAAATCGGGGTAAGCGAAGTTTTCATAGGTGTTTGTGAAAAACGCCGTTCTCTTCTTTCTGGGATTTTACGTGCCAAAACCAGTTCTGATTATGAGGCACGCCGTAGTGAAGGGCTCCGGATAAATTTTGACCACCTGGGGTTCTTTAACGTGCACTACAACGCAAGCACACGGGCGTTTTTGCATTTCGCCTCCATCGAAATGCGGCCTCCGCGGCCGGGATTCGATCCCGCGATCTCGTGCTCAGCAGCGCAACGCCTTAGCTGACTGAGCAACCGCGGCGGGTAGAAAAACGCCGTTCTCATTTAGCGACTATTTGCAAGCATACAGCACACGTGCAAGTTGGGCACATTTTCACCGGCAAACGCCTCGCTCAACACAAACGCGTGGCGCTCGATCGTGCACACCCCAGGCACGACCACGACACAACGACCTCGACGGTATGAAGATGACGGCTTGGATATGCATCGTGTTGACGGCGATATGACAACGTAATGATGCAGACAGAGCGAAGACGGTGGAACGAAGAAATGATTTGCATGAAAACGATGAAACGATGACGAGGGCACGACGGCGTGTTGGCGCTCACGTCCCCGTGTACGTGCATAATCTTTTCAGTGGCTTCCGGCTCACTGCGGCAGTGTCGGCAACAGCTTTGCTGACAAGGCTATACCCGGTTTGTCCACGAAGACACCCAGCCGTTTCCAATACCTTTGGCGAGGACGGATGCTGCAAGGGAACTTCGTCTGCTTGTCCGAAAAGAAAAAAGACACAAGTTCTCTGAAGTTTTTCGAGTGTTTCCAAGTGCCGACTGCGTAAGCTCGACTCCTCACTACCGCTACAAGGGTCATCTAGCCTTTCCCGCTGCGAAGCAACCTTGCTGCATCGCCTATGGCTTGGGATGGAGTTTACGAACGCTTAACATTGCCGTATCGGAATGAGTGATAGCACGACGTGTGACTCCTGTGGGTGTGAGGAAACCATTGAGCACCTGTGGTGAATCTGTCCTCGCTACGACGCCCAACGCCTTTCTCTCCCGACAGCTTTAAACCGAATGAACTCGAGACCATTCTCCGAGTCTGAGATACTCGGACTGCGGCCAATGCTGCTGCCTTCACTGGCGCAAAATGCTATCTGCACTGGCACAGTTCTTGAAGTGCAGCAGCCTGAGTGACCGTTTATAGCCCTGTGAATCCTTCCGCAGGCACAAAGTGTTCCCTCGCTCCCTCTTTACTCTTTCTATTCCCGATTACCCTCACCCCAGTGTAGGGTAGCAAACCGGACGCTCGTTCGGTTCACCTCCCTGCCTTTCCTCTCCTTGCTCTCCCTCTCTGCTGCTCCAGGCCGCTTCGGTTTGCAACATAACCGGTGCTTGTTTGCACTATGTCCGGTATCGGCCAATCGTGCAAGACAGCAGCGAGCACCTGGAAAAAAAAAAAGGGGGGGGGGGGGGGAGGGTATGCAAAGAAGGCTTCCCTGTAATACGAACGCCGTAATATTATTGCACTATTTACGTTACGGGTTACAGAATGGATACCAAGAGAAGGGAAGCGCAGTCGAGGCCGGCAGAAAACCAGATGGGATGATGAAGTTAGGAAATTTGCAGGCGCAAGTTGGAATACGCTAGCGCAAGACAGGGGTAATTGGAGATCGCAGGGAGAGGCCTTCGTCCTGCAGTGGACATAAAATATAGGCTGATGATGATGATGATGATGATGATGATGATTTACGTTCTCATTGCAATATTCATCTCGCATGCGTTTATTTACCTTGCTCAAGCCATGTACCGCTACAGAGAAAGCCATCTGATGGCCGCGAATGTAAGATGCCGGGTCGTCGGGGAGCACAGCGTTGTGCAACGGTCTTTACAGCCCGTCGTAAAGATTCTTATGGCTTCCATTTTATCGTTTTACGGTTTTAAAGCAGCCGATGACCTTGTAGATTTTATTACCCGTTATTTCGATGGCCCTTTCCTTTCTACTTGTTCATGTCTATTTTTTTTCAAGGCAGAAAAACCATCGGAATACCTTGAAAATAACCGATCAATGACTGCCTTAAAATTAAAGCTACAGCAAAATTTAACGCGCAATAAACATGACGCTATAGTCTTTACTGTAATGTGTGTTTCGAGCCTTAAAGTCTTTCTTTTTACTTCATGACGTGGAAGAAATAGCGCTAGGCAAGATTAAGCTTTTCCGAATGTCTAGAGGCTAATAAAGATTGCGCCTAGAACATAAACCAAAACCCTTTTTCCCAATTTGAGTTTCTTCTGGAGTATTTTGGACACAAACAGTGCGACATTCTTCTGTTGCTCATCAAGCGCCCAGACTAAAGTTTTGTTTCGGGCGAGCTTGTGACGCCACCACTGGAATATAACCGAAACACAATAAACGAAACAGTCTAAAATTCTTTGGAGAATGGCAAGGCCCAACCTCGAAGTGATCACTTTTACTGGCACCGCCTGGTTAGATTCAACGGTCCGAAATCCGTGAAGATATTTTGGTGCTGATGTTTGAAAGGTCCGCGACGTTACTTTATTCCGCAAGTTACACACACACACACACACACACACACACACACACACACACACACACACACACACACACACACACACACGCACACGCACACGCACGCACCACGCAGCACGCACGCACGCACGCACGCACGCACGCACGCACAGAGAGAAAGATCCCGACCGAGCAGACACGCCAAGCGCCGTGGAAGAAGGCATAGAGAGCTCTTCGCTTTAATAAAGGAATTATGCGCTTGAAGTGGTATATTTGTTGCACTGTGGATATTTAGGTACCGTTTGTTGTTTCACTGTGTAATTCCATAGAGAACACAGCTGGCCGCCGGCACATCTGTAAGCGTAGCACAGATGGGGCTATGTTATGAAAAACAGATTCGTCATGTGAGTGATGTCCTGTGTGCGAGCTTTTCGGCAAGACAGCCGCAGCACTAGCCCCAGTAGCCCCCATGGTCAGCAAAATCCGGGAGGGCTCGCAAGTAAAGCTTCGCTTAAAATTTATGCATATCCAACGGAATATATGTGAAACGAAGCTTTCGTAAAGTGGGTCTCTAGCGCACACGTGCAACGCGACGGGACACAAGTGCCAATGGTTTCGAAGAGCCGCTTGGCATTGGCACGAGGGAAGTGCGCGTGTTACTGTGGCCTAATGACCGCAGTATTGTGACCTGATGGCTAGAGCATCAGGATTGTGCTGGGAGGCCGATGCTCAATTCGACCATCGGACACGCATTTATTTTATTTCCGGTGTATGAGCGATTCGGCAAGGCAGCTGCACCCAGCAACCGCGGTTCACAAAGTCCGAGCGGGTTTGCTAAGAAAGCTTTAATATCGGCCACGAGCACTTAGGTTGGACACAAAGATTAATTCGAAACGTTGTCCCGAGTTAACGTACCACTCATGAGAAAATAACCTGCTGCAGGTGGGCTGTCTCGTTTGCATTCGGCATCTTCTGAACGTTCCTGCTTTAGCCAATCTTTAGCCACCACGGTGGCCAAAGGTTGGCTAAAGGTTGCATGGCACCACGGTAGCTTAGGGGCTATGTGAGCTCTAGGTCGTGGGTTCGATCCCAGTCGCGGCGAAAGCATTTTGATGGAGGAGAAATGCGCAAATAGTCGGGTACTTATAATTTAGGTGCACACAAAAGACCCCCCCCCCCCCAAAAAAAAAAAAAAAAACAAAAAAAAAAACATAATCCGACGCCCTCCACTATGGCATGCTTAATATTCAGTTTGTGGTTTAAGCGCGTAAAAACCCAGAAGGGAAATTTTTATGAGCCAAACTTTACGGGGTATTGTTCGACGTGAAGAAACCCTGCTATGTCGCCTGCATCAAAGTGCCGGCAGACGAAGCTGCCCACAGTGCGCGATAAAATTGAGTGCCCTTTCATTCCGTTGTCGAGAACGGGGGCAGCACTTTAGCGTTAATGCCCGTGCCATCACATCGAGGAACGCGAATTCATCGAATTTCCCTAACCAGCCTCTACATACACTAAGTAGACCTTTACATGAAACCGCCACTCTTACCTGGTCTTATGCGACGTATAGAGACACTATAAGACTGCGATTTGGACCAATTGGCAATACTTAATATAGCGGAGGAACGCCGCTTTACGTGTATACTATTTCATAGATGTTTATACACCGTATTTTTTTTTTTAGAAAATGCAGAACTTTTATATATAGCCCATGACAGATACCCTGATTGTAGTGCTTGAGCTAGATTACTGGAAGAAGCAGATATTACTTGGACGAAGTATCGAAATACATAATCGGCTAATTCCCAAGGTCTCGCTAATTGATATTTTAACTAATTAGTTTAAGGTACGTATTAAAATTTACGAATTGCGGCCTGTGATTTTGCAGGGCTGATTCGCTTGCAACGACTTCTCTGGATGATACCTGTTTCGAGTATATTGATTCCTAAAGTTTACGGCGAAATACATCGGCGTTACCCATATGGCCGTGCTTCAATTCATAAAACGGCATTTTGTTAAAAGTATATCAGTTAGAGATAGTGAGATATGGCTCGTAAAAGCGTGTCGAACATACATGCGTGCACGCAAGTTCACGCACGGTTGCATTCCTTTGTACTGGGTGTCCGGAAAATAACTACGCAGTGTGAAAATGAACTAAAATATGACGATAGTAGTGAATGACATCGCACTTCCACGTGCGATATGATAACGCTAGACTTGTAGTTCATCTGATAACGTTTTTCGGGTTCACTCAAAGGTCGGCTGTACGTGAACCATCCTTACACAGTGGAGGAGCTACAAACAGTCATTACCCAGCACACGGAACACATAACTCCAGCAAGCCTCCACCGAGTGTTTAACAAGGTGCAGCGTCGTGTGCAGACATGTCTCCAAGCCGGTGGTCGGCATTTTGAGCACTCCTGCAGTGATAATTGTACTGTCACAAAAGTAAAACGCGAAATTTTAAAGCCACTATTCCCACCGCACAGTTACAGTTTGGGCACCTAGTATTTATGTCCTTTCTTCCTCTTCTCGGTGTAGGGTAGCTAACCGGGTGCAGATTCATTGTGAGTGTGCTCAGTATCTGATACAGTGCACGTTTAAGTGAACTTGCACTATAGTTTTCATGAGCTTTACTATATTCACTGTTTTTCTTTTAGGCCATGACTATGCAGATAGATACACTGTGACTCATGTGACACTGTGTTCGCATGTCGCTAATACATCGCGCTCTAGTATATTTAAAGTAGGCTACGCCTGGGCTGCACAATATAGAGCGCAATATAAAGTTAGGTGATTCTCTACACCTCCGCCATTTTTCCTTACCTCGATATTGTTTTCCTTTTTTCTTTTCTGTTTTGTTTCTTATTAGATTCCTTAGTCTCTGGAGTTTATTTGTGATCTTTGGGATAGCCGGCCCTTCGGTGGCCTATATTTGCCCGTGGTAAAATAATGTATTAAGGAATCTCACTGAACTTCTCCTTTTAACTTCGATCCCTCTCTGTCGACTGCTACCTGGCACTCCTTTTTTGAGCAATCCCTTGCAGTGCCAGCAGGAGCAGCAGCGGCCCGCTTCGCTGGTGTTTTGCGTAAATGTGAGCTCATTATCGCGACCAGAACCGCTTGCTTGAGCTCAGAGCTCAGGATAAGCAAAAAGAGTTTGTCTTGGCCCTCCTATTATACAGTACTTACTCGACCAGTGCTACACAGGCTATGGCTGTACGCCGATTTTGAGGGGCCTCTTTATTCTTGTTTATGGTGGACCTCAACACTTGTAGGTTGCATATTCGTTTCGTGAGCCCCCCCCCCCCCCCCCCCGAAAAAATAAATAAAAAAAAAGAGATGAAGAAAGGCAGACACACCACACGCTCGTACGCAAGATTACAACGGCTAATAAGAGGGCGTACGTCGGCAACGATCGAGGTACGCCCCTGTGTCCAGGTTATTTGGCTGCGTTGGTCGCTTTTCGGTGTTCGTGTCACTCGTTTAGCGAAGTATGTATGGCGAGAGGAGAGACATAATTTTCTCGGAAAACGCTCGCTGCGCACGGAGTGCTATAGACTCTGCGCTGCCGAGCAGAGTGACAAAGAAAAGCCGGCGAAATAGAAAAGATTACGATAGGAAACTAAGGAAATAGAAAAAAAAAAAGAAAAATGAAGATAGCGCTAGTTGGACCGCCACTGTTTATGCCTTGTGGGAAAGAATATACGGTGCTGCGGGCAGACAAGGCGACTCGGGGGACGGCGCAAACGCGGATTAGAGTAGCCGAGCTGCGGCGTATGATGTTATACGGCAGCGGTCGAGACTACTATGAGTCCGCGACTGTTGGTCCGCCCGGATTCTTCTCTTCGTTCCTCCTGTCCCCCTCTCCATTAGAGCATCATAACTCTCTTGTGTTTTTGCTGCTTCTATTTTCTGCTCCTTCAACTTACTCTCAACCGAGCGCTGCACTGGTGGTATATTTTCCGCGCGGTGGGATTTCCCCGCTCGACGTTTGTTTTTCCCGAAGAAGAATGCTGCCTCGATTCAGTATTTCCTCCTTTCTTTGTAAACAAACAGGTCTTGTCGCCCTCGCACTCTCTCTGTCTTCCTCTATTTTCAGTGCTTCGCTCGCCAGTGGCTTTTCGTGACACGCATATACTATTGTGGTATTTTATGGCATTATCTCCCTTCGCCAGTCTTGCCGCTCCGAGCAGTGGCTCGCACAGCCAAGCTTACGCGCTGCGTGAGATGACGTGTGCATTGCGGCCGTCCCTCTTCTGCTCGGCAATTTCATTTCGTTTCTCTGTTTCGAGTCCAGTGGCGAAATGTGGAATTCTGGGGCCTCTTTCAAAATTTCGGGCTCGCCTAATAAGGCTCGAGCCCGGTGAGCTGTGCGGTTGGCCGCGTTTTGATCTACTTTCGTGGAACAAATTTCGTCCGGTATGTGTGTATCGTGTCTATTGTTCCTGGCAGCGCCCCTATTTTCTCCGTGAGAGGGACGCGCTATTACTTGTTCGTCTTTCGCTTGGCTTAAAATTTGTTTTCGTAGCCCCTTTTTAACTCAGCCTATCGTTCTTGTGTACGCACTATATAGGGGCCGTGCGCCCGTCGCACCACACCATCAGATGATGATGATGATGATTTATTGTCATCCCCTTTGAAACGGGGCGGTGACAAATAGTCACATGCCTGCTTCAGTTAAGCAAGTATGCTGTAGATACTTTTTATTCTAGCATTTTTGTATACGTCTCTATAATATTTTTTCTCTTCCTCAAAAAGCACCATCTGTCTTGCACCGCTGCCTCTGCTTTCAATGGATCCAGTCTGATCAATCTCTTCCCCCCACCCCTATGCTCTAAACGTCTCTTGCTTATCGCGACTGCTGTCTGGTTGATGCTTCCGTCTACTTCAAGCGCTTCTGGAAGGTGTGCGTTACGTAGGGATCTCACTGGGTGAATCCATTCGCATTCCATTAGGATATGCTGAGTGGTCTCTGGATTTTTATTGCAACATACACATGCCTCATCTTGTTGGGAATATTTGCTCCAGTATGTTTTTGTCCTTAGGCAACCGGATCAAGCCTCAAATAGCAAGGAACTTCCCTTTATGGTATCGTACATATTCTCCCTTTTAATTTATTTCTTCTCATTCCTGCAAATCTCCGTGGTCCTTTTTGTCTCCTTTATTTGCATCCAGTTCAGTGTCTATGTTTCTCTCACTTTCTTGCTGTTGACTCCTGGTTGCCTATTTACAATTTCAATTACCCTGTACTCGGTTGCCATCTATCTTGACTTCTTTCTCCATTCTGTGTCCACGCCTTTCAGGTACAGATACTTGTGCACTTTAGCCACCCATTTATTTTTATCCATGTTCCTGAGTCTATCTTTAAAACTAATTTTGCTCTGTGCTTCTCTGACTTCAGAAGAGGCCCAACCCATGTCACCCGGCACTGCCTCATTTGTGGTTTTACTGTGGGCTCCCAAAGCCAACCGGCCTACCGATCTTTGGTTAACTGCCAACCCCGACGAGATATCCTATTTTAAGCACAGAATGACATTTGCGAACGTTAGCGCTGGCACCATTACTCATTTCCAGATTCCACGCACCACCTCATACTTATTGTGGCCCCACAGTGCTCTGTATTTCATTATTGCTGCATTCTGCTTCCACTTTATTTCCAGATTATCTTTATGGGGGCTTGAGTAAGTCTTCCCTTCGTTTATGTGTGCACCGAGGTATTTATATTGCTTCACTATGGGTGTGACTTGCTGTTAAATTGACACCACGTAATTACTCTTCTCTTCATTAAAGATCATACTTCCAGATTGCTCTGTGCTGAAAATAAGGCCTATTTTCCCCAAGGAATTCCCCAATGACTGAAGCTAGGATGTCCTCTGCCGCCGTTGTTGTTCACACTTTATGCTAAGGGCATAGAAAGACGACTGGAAAAAGTTCATTAGGGCTACATGCATTTGTCTGTTACGCTACATGCGTAATAGACAAGTAGTGCAACAGAAGGTCCCCGGACTGATGTGCGCGGATGACGTAGTGCTACTAGCGGACAAAGTAAGAGATTTACAGACACTTAAGTCTCCGACGCTTCATGGATTGTGATATGCAACATAGTCATAATATTATACTTTCTGAGGATCTCAACCTACCTGGAATAAACTAGAAGGACTTCTCTCCTGGAGCAACAGAAATTCCAAGTGTTGAAAAACTACAAGAATTTGCTTTTTGCTTTGGTTTGAACCAGGTGGTGAGCAACTTTACAAGAATCAGTGCACGTACTTCGCCTATCATCGACCTTGTTTTTGTGTCTATTCACATGATGCCTTTTCTACTTGACTGTGAAACCAGCAATGCCATGTCTGACCATAAGCTGGTGGTGCTTTCTTTACACCTTTCCCCCAGCACCATGCGCCTTCCCATCATGAATGAAGTTTTAAACTATGCTGGCGCTGATGATATTGGGGTACCAGAATTGTTAGTGGACTCTTATGGGAGATTTTCTGCACTTCGCCAGCTTAACCAGAGCCCAGATGATCCCTGGGAGTACTTTTTTAACTTGGTTATGTCTTGTATACCACAGTATATACAGTATATACTGTATATTTACAACAGTATATGCCTAAGCGTATTAAGAAAACTAGTAATAGATGTCCTTGGATAACTAGAGAAATAATACACAGAAAAAGCAAGTAAAACGAAAACGTAAGAACTGTAATAATAACCCTAGCACTCAGCTTCGATCCATCATTCGACGTCTCGGCAAGGAACTCAAGCAGTGAAAGAACTCAAAAGTTCTTCGGCATCACAGTCCAGAGAGAGAGAGAGAATGCAAAGAAAGGCAAGGAAGTTAACCAGAGGTAGGTCCGGTTGGCTACCCTGCACATGAGTAGGAGTAGGGGGATAAAAAGAGAAAGTGAGCGGAAGGGGGAGAGAGAGGGAGAAAGAGAGACGGTCCCGGGATTCCTAAGAGAGGCCCCTGACAAATTTTTGAGATATGTCAACCCATCGTCGAATGCTTGCTCATCAGCACAGTCTATGAAGCATCCAGCTCCTAAAAGTTTTGACGGATATTTTACAGCTGTGTTCGCAGAAGACAACGGTATTATCCGAGCACTGAGTCTCGATCTGACAGGCCACCTATTAAAGACGTCGAAATTTCCGAACAACGTGCTCTCAAATTTTTGCTAAATTTGAACCTAAAGAAAAGCCCCGGACTCGATGGTATACCTAATAAGTTTCTGTACCGGTACGCTGAATGTAATTCAAAATATCTCACATTAATTTTTCGGTCTTCGCTTCGTACAGCGGTTCTTTCCCCAAGGTGTGGAAGCAAGCTAAAGTTATTCCTATCTTCAAAAGCGGCACTCCTGACAATTTAGCAAATCATCGCCCTTTCTCGACTACTAATACTTGCTCAAAGCTGCATGAACACATTATTTCGAAACATCTTTTAAGGTATATGAATGAACACAATTTATTATCTAAATTCCAACACGGCTTTCGACATAATGGATCATCTACTACATCTCAGCTCATCGAATTATTATACCATCTTTCGGAAACCACAAACTTTCACGGACAGACAGATATGATCTTCATGGACTTCGGAAAAGCATTCGACAAAGTGTATCACCGTATATTGTTGAAAAAAAATTGAGGTAATGTTTAAAAATGCTACTATTACATATTGGTTCTCATCTTATTTTTATTCTCCCGAGCTCACTCTCCCTCGTACTAACCTTCTTAAATCTGTGTACTTGCACACCTACCCACATTACAGGCTAGAACTAAACACGAGATGCTGAAATATCTTTATCATATTATTAATAATCATGGTCATATAAAATACGCCGACTACTTTGAATTTCTTTGCAGTGAGACTTCTAGGTACCGCCATTCAATGTTTATTTGTACTCCTGTTTCTCGTACTGACTGTGTTGAGTATAGCTGCTTTCGAAGAGTTATCAGCGAATGCAATTCTTTGTCCGAAGCCGCCGTCTCATGCTCATCAATTGATGCATTCATAAAACCCATCGCTCACATCCTGATTTGTAACTGCTAATAGAATTTCTTTTTAGCCTATATGTGACTGAATGAACTTATTTGCTAATAATTTGCTGATACGTTATTTTGTGCTAATAATTTGTCCCTTCATCTGTTAGATTTAAATGCAAAACAATATCTGTAATGATGTATTATCAATATCTGTAAATATGGGCTGAGTGGGCTGCGATTTGAATACGAAAAAATTGACGGTGCATCTACCCTTTGGAGATGATTGGCGGCGTTTATGCGTCTTTCTTGTCTTAGGTGTGCCATTGGTATTGATATGTTTTAGACGTCATGAATTTTTATTATTATGATTATTGTAACCCCATTCCATATCCCCATTTTATCTGCGAATTACGAGCCCTTATGGGCACATCAGTAGACACACGAAGTGACGACAATCTTGCTGCCAATCACAACGAATGATACCGCGACGCAGTATATATTGTTGTAATCGCTGATCCTCAGTGAAACTAGGAAGACTAAATATTTCATGGCTATTGCAAACTTACACATAGGGCTCAAAAAGAACGTGGACGCGACGGTCGGCACGTCTGAGGGCAGAACTAAACATCTTAGCCCCTGAGGCTAAGGCGATGAAAGAAAGGACATAAAAAAATGGCTGTCATGTCCAGGTTCGCTTCGTATTTCCGCAATTTCTGTTAAGTGCGAAGCACTTTAGGGGCCCGGGCTGTCGGAGGCGTCCGTCTCGTGTGATCTGTCGTGATCACGTTCACAAACAAGTGCTCAAAACAGGGTCAAAACAAGTGCAGAATTGATCAAAACTGGTTCAAACTCAATTAACCTAATTCAGAATAATTTAAAAGACAGCAATAATCAAGCAGTAAGCGCATTAAGTAACAGAAATTTGTTAAAATCGATTTTAACTATAGCTTCGGCTCCATGTGCGTTGTTATTTGCCTCCATGTGCGTGGCGATTTCCCACCAGTTGAAAATGGATGATGGATTGCTAAACACAAGATAAACACACGATAAAACAAGATAAGCACAAGGAAACACAAGGAAAACACCGGCGAATCACTGCTTCGCTTCGCACTTCCCCAGCTTTCACGTTGAGTGGAACTGCATTACCGCCGAGTTTACCATTGCATTAGCGCCCAGTTTTTCTTGATATCGATTCCACTTTTTTTACAGCGTATACAAAACACCTGTATGCTGAAACTGTGGGAAATAACACTTAAAAAAATCGGAAGGGTTGCTTGCACAACGTTCACCCATGGGTGAAGCCAAGCACACAGACTCCAGAACACTTTGACCACGCTACATTTTAATTATTTTCCATCCATAGACTTCTCTTGAATCACCTTGTTTTGCTACAGACTTCTCATTGTGCGTCTAAAATATATGGTGCACCTAGAGGCAAAATACATAAGCGAGTTCACTTTTTTGTATATTCAGTGTCCATAGGCATCAAAACGGTTTATTATTTACAGAGAGGCACTTTCGTACAATCTACGAAGGGTCTAGGGCCAAAAGTATATAGACTAAGAAAGTTATGTAGACTTAATGATTCATAGTCTTGTCGTTGTAATGCATCCAGTTTTGTTTTTTGCAAGACTCCCTAATTTTGTTGCTCTCGTGTGTTTTTTTTTTACTTTATCCCCTTTTCTTCCCGTCTTTTTTTTCACCCCTCACCCCTCCTCCTAGTGCAGGGTATCAAACCAGAAGGTTCTTTTCCGCTGAAATGCTCAGCTTTCTTATGTCATCTCCCCCCGCTACCCCCTTAACGCGTGATTTGGCGCTAGCACAATGTGGCACTCACTACACCAGCGACAAACAGTGCAGTCACCCATCGCCTGCATATTACGGCTGCTTTTTAAGCGGACGAAGAGGATAAAGGATTAGGTTTATTATTCCATGAGAATACAGTATACAATGAGCAGACCTGCTAAAGTAACATTGGACTTGACTGGCGTTATTATTATTTGGTTTATTATACACTTGAAAGAGAAGAAAGTGAAAGCAAGGAGCAGGCCGGCAACTGCCACAGAAAGGGGCACAACACCTGCCTGCTCATCGGTAAGAAGGAGAGAGAAACAGAACTGGAAGGTAGAAAGAAGGGAAGGAAAGAACGAACAAGATGACATATTAGGAATACTAAAGTAAAACAACGACAAAGAATTAACTACCGCTTTGGAACAGAAAAAAAATCACCTGCAGGTCGCGCTATTAGACGAACGTAGGCAGCATTCACCCATGCATGTTTAATATCGACAAAATGAAAACAAAAACTGACATAATTCACGGTGATAAAGTAACCTCCCGAAATTATGATCCTATACTTAAGAAAAAAATATGAAGAAATCTTCGGAACTGTTAATCAGCAACTAAATCTTACAGATATTACTGACCGGGGATCAATGGTAATGACAGTGCATCTTAAGAATTGGTAGATGAGCATGGGTACTCCAGGGGCGAGCGGCTTGCTTCTCCGCGAGATCCAGCACGCACTTATAGTGGACAGTATTAGAAATGCCAGGGTTCGATGCATTGCTCTTGCTTTGGCACTACACCTCTAGCTCCTGGCTTTGATGTTACTGAGACAGATCCCATGGGCTTATTAGTGTATGATCCTCATGAGAAATAGCCTTCTGCGTAGCTGGGACGAGACACGCTGTGATATTCAGGTTTGCATTAACGGGAGCAAATGAACTAGCAAGAAATGCTAGAGAGGCAAGTGAGACTGGTTGTTATAGCTTGGTGCCGTATTCTAGGACGACCCCTTTCGGCGATACTATCGCCTCGGCCAACAGGCGGGCGCTGATTGGCTGGTTGAGCACTACGTCATGCGAAGGCGACAGTAGTCGCCAAAGGTGATCGTCGCAGAATACGTCCCCTGCATGATGGCAAATGCGAGATGAATTCCGACGCTGATCTAGCTTGTGCGTAAGAGATCACACACACAAACAAAAGCTACAGTCACATTCTTTTCAGTGTCATCTAGGAGCCCGAGAAAGTGAGCACATGAGCGCCCTTCACCCTAACTGACATGCTTCCATGGAAGGACGAACCATAGCGAAACTGCCATTGTACCTAGTAAACACTGTTTCCTTTCGGTATCTGCGAAGTAATATAATCAGCACTGTTTCCGATGAATGCACTACAGTAAATTGCACTCGGCGATGAGCCCGTGAAGGCGGAATCCGTACGATTTTGCGATGTTGCTTTGGCCCACGCCTTCTTATATCTATCACTTCTCCCTGGAGCTGCTGCGCTTTCGAATCGCGTTTCTGATACCTACGGCATTCGGTAATGAAATCAATTACAAGCTAGTCAGAGGAGATATATGACTGCTGGAAGATATATAGCCAACGCTCCTTGCCTTGCGATGCGGGAGTATAGGCTGCGAAACCACGTTAACCGTGTTCCGGGTGCCGTGGCAACAATTCTCTCTCTTTTTTTTTATGTTGCTTCATTCGCATCTCGCATCACCTTCTACACTTCAGCGGAAGAAAGATTCCACACGGCGACTGCCATTCTGCTCGCCGCTCTGAGTTAGCGGCGCTGAGAAAACACCACTGCGTTGTTATAACCTTCATATAGTTCAGGGTGCCTGTGGTTTGTGTACACTTTCTTTCAGCTGCCGTCGGCAGCGATGTTTGCTCCCGGAAAGTTTCCGGAGCTCAGTTCGTAATCACGGCCGATGTACGCGTGGTACAACTAAAATGTCTATTTATCACTGTCTACCGCCCACGTTTTGTTTGTTCATTCATCCTGCGGAAGTCAGATATGGGTGAAGAGAGGTAAGAATGATATTTTTTAACACGAAAGTGTTTTATGCCGGGGTCCACCAAGACTTCACTGACGTATTTCCGTCACGGAAATACGTCACACGAACATACACGAACATAATACAAAGAAAGAAACCAGAAGAAAAAGTTCCACAAACATGCGAAATTTGGAAATCGAACCCACGACCTCTCGGTCCGCGACGATAGATCGCCGAGCGTTTAACCCATTGCGCCACAAACGCATTTGCAGAGAGCTACACAGACGCGCCTTATATATCTAACACTCCTCCGTGTACCCGCGCTCTTGCTCGGGGCGGTGCCGCCGCCTACGAGCAGAAAAGAGAAGTACTGCATTATGACACTAACGCGCACCGACAGTGAACGCTTCGGTGGTCTCAGCACTGCGACGCCTCGATGCCAGCATTCGAAGGGACGCTGGCATCAAGAAGCACTACCAACGCGTTCTCGCAGAAGCACTACTAGGTGGCGTTCACCGTACTCAGCACAGCGGAGCGTGGCCTCCGCAATTAGCTCTTAAAATGTTTCTGAAGTTGATCGCGGAGGCTGCAATTACGACGCGCTGTACGCGCTGATTTGACTCGGTGACGATTCAGTTACGTGCTTTGTCTTGCGCGTTGTATTAGTGTGTCAGTTACGTGCTTCGTCTTTCGCGTTGTGCTAGCGTGTGCAGCGTAGTGCAGCTTCCATATGCACGACGGTTGCTCATGGTCATCGACGTTGGTAGTCGTGATGGAGGAGACGTGCCACCAGGCGTCAGCGTGGGTGCATCAACGCCTAAGGGCGCTTTAGCCACAAAACACCAATAGACATTATATATCAATGTGCAATAAAAATTACACTACTTCTGTGAAGACACGTTTCACTTTCGTGTTCTATACCGATTCCTATATAAGAGGGATCAACCACATTTTTTCTATGCGTGCCGTATCCAATGGCGCACTACATCGCACCGTTGGACATAGCAACGCTGTAAATGAAACTCTCTCGGCACTTGCGTCCTCTAAAATCAAGAGAGAGAAATTATCTATAGAAAGGCAGCGATGTTAACCAGATGTAGTTCCGGTTGGCTATCCTGCACGGGGGGAAGGAGTAGGGGGATAAAAAGAGAAAGAAAGTGGAAGGGGGAGACAGAGACAGAAAGAGAGACGAGCACGAACAAATCGCGTACACTACAAAGCGGTAGGGAGCGGCGTTATTAATGTGAAGGCCCATAGACCGCAGGAACCTTAATAACGCGATTAAGGCCTTCAACGCGGATGTCCTTCGGTAGCATTGACCTGAAGCTTTTAGTTCTGATAGTGGACGATTGTACAACTGGTCCAGCACTCTGCACATCACTTGTTTCACGGCACTGTAGCGCGGGCAGACACAGATAATGTGTGCGATCGTCTTATCGCCGCTGCATGTGCCGCACGTGGGGCTGTTGGCCATTCCAATAAGGAAGGATTATGAGTTCATAAATTCAAATTTTACTTCTTGGTCGGTAGCTACTCTACTCCAACGGGGAAAGTAAAAAAGTACTCGTCTGACAATAAATTATCCCTTAGGGTCAATCAGGCGGGGGTCCATTGCATTGCCTCTCAATGGAAATAGAAAAGATATGGGTGCACTTAAGCCATTCTTCTTATGTGTTAATGCGAGGTCATTACTTGCCGCTGAGTGTGTCGCTGAGTTATGTCGTTGAGGTTTGTCGCTCAGTTTAGTGTTGCGGCGAAATGCTGCTGAGTTTAATGTTGCTGCGTTATATTTCCGAATGTAATGTGGCTGCTTATGAGGTCGCAACAACGCAAGACGACAAACCAGCCATATTGCGATCTCTCAGCTGAGTTTTATTTGCTGAGTTCGTCATTAAACTAGTGTGTCACGAGCATTGCGTTGAGTGTTCTCTCTCGATGACACCACTTTGCCGAGTGATGACAGTACTTTTCCGAGCAGCATCATGGTGTTGACACTACATTTATTCTTAGGGTTCGTAGGTGAACTCCACCTCGTACTCTGGGGGGATGTCGTAGTCATCGCCAACGGGAACCTGAAGCGCGTCGCATCTTATTCATCGTCGTCCAAAGGCTCCGGCGACGGCGGGTCCAAGATGATCTACCATAGCATGGCCTTGTGATCGGAGTAGTATGTCGATGCGTACCTTACTTCGTGCAGTGTGCGTGGCATGTTCTCGAACACCAAATTGATTCCGTTGCCTCGCGAAGTGGTGATTGCATCTATTGTAGAGGCGAATCTTAAGTTCAGATTGGTACGCATTGCGCCGTTGAACGTTGGCGTTGAACTTCGGCGTTGAACGCCTGCGTTGAACACTGTCGTTGAAGTTCGGCGTTGAACACTGTCGTTGAAGTTCGGCGTTGAAGTTCGGCGTTGAACGGTGGCGTTGAACGGTGGCGTTGAATGTTGGCGTTGAAGGTGCCTCCTGGTTGAAGTCTCCTACGACGAGCATGGACGTGCCGCAGCATAGAGCCGAAGGCAGATTCCTGTACACGAACGCTGCCACGTCAGTTTGAGACATGCGCCATCTAGTGAATCGCCCACCAGGCAGAGCCCAACCACGTGAACAGCCTCGACGATATCCGTCACTGTCGCCTGTTGCAATAGCGGCGCAATGCGGATTGGTATTCGCTTCTGGTTAGGTGTTTTACTTCTCCTTTCAAGTTTTTGTTGGGATGGAAGACGTTGCTTTGTGTGGCGTTCTCTTTCTATGCACTGCTCTTTTGACTTGTACTTATGGTCACCTGGTGCTCAGATTATTGTACTCATACCCCCGTAAGCAAGCAAACATGTAATAGGTGAATATGAATGAAGAAACGAAAGAAAGAAAGAAAGAACAAAGGAAAAATAGAAAGAACGAAAGAAAGGAAAAGAGAGAGAGAGAAAGACAGAAAGAAAGAGAGAACGAAAGAACCTTTAAGTAGTGCATTAGGTGCTCGCATGTGTCGTTGAGGATGGTGGTGGTGCCATTGATGGTGGGGGCGAAGCCCCCTACATGGCACTTGGGTGCTCCCTTACTGTGAGGAGCCACCCTTACAAAGCGAAGGAGAACATTTGGAGCGAAATCCTTCTCATGCCACTGGAGATGATTGGGCGCTGGTCTTCAGGAGAACAGCCGGTCAAAAGAGTGTCGCAGTAACACTCAGCCTTGGTCTGTGATGGGCGGAGGAGGGAAGTTGGGGCATGTGAGGAGGGTGTGTATGAAGTCTCCTGGTGTATCGCAAAGTTTACATGAGGAGGGGCTGGGTATCGGGCACGTAGCAGTATGAGGTATGGGGCAGTCCGAGTTTGTAGTCGTCGTCACTGTGCGGCCTGCGCTATGGTGAGGGATGGGGCTGGGGTTCGTTGAGGAGGTCCACCTACAGCGGCATACGTTTAGTTCACACTGCGGATCGTTATGTCTTGCAAGAAGTCTGACCCCTCCAATCGTATAACTTAATGCATTACCACGTGTGCAGCAGGCTTTCGCATTCACGTGTTACAGGTGTGTAACATGCTGCAAAGTTATTTTTAAGGCTAAAAAAAAAACCGCATATCCACGGGGTGAATGATGATGAGTGGGTGAAGCTCCGGAGGGAATCATCGGTAAACCGTGAATCTTCCGTGTAATTCGCCCAGTCTCGCCGCACTAAATCGAACGATTGACTTCCACCAATGACACGCGCCATAGGTGACGTCATTCCTATTTTATAACAGCGCCCTTCATTATAATTGCACCATCTGCCGCTTAAGGGGACGCTAGCACAAACGCGTTAGAAACGTGCAGTACTCTCTAGTAAGGGGGAGAGGCCACAGCGTCTTACGCAGCCGTTTACACATGCCGGAACGTGCACCGCGATTGCCGACGCCATCACATGACTGCTGAGAGAGTATAACCCCCGTATTCATAAACGCTCCTCGTTTGGCGCTGAGCCGTGCTCCCTCAAGGGCTGCAGAAGATAGCGCCAACCTTTCCCTTTCCCTCAAGAACCACTTATCATCATCCTCGACTTGAACTTGACTTGCCACCGCCTTCAACGCGTTTCGAACGCGCTGCCGAAGGCGGTGGCAAGTGAAGTTCAAGTCGAGGAGCGTTTATGAATACGGGGGGGGGGGGGGGGGGGGGGGTAAGGCGAAGAGGCCACAGCGTCTTACACCAGCTTCTTGCACGGGCCGTAACGCGCTAGCACAAACGCGTTAGAAACGCGCAGTCTTTCGTTAATGTTGGGTATTTATTGCCATCTAGGTGCGTCTGTCCATGTGCGTACCTTCGAGATGTTCAGGATCCTTTCCTGCGCACAGTTTGCCAGGTACGACTGGTCAGTGCTTTGCCCAACTTTGTCATCTCTTCCAATAAAATGGAAGGTCGACTACAGGGTTACCTTAAAGAGGTTGTTGAGTCGTGCCGCTTCCTGGAGGCCCGTTTCTCGATTGAATATTTAAGCACAGTGTCTCGTAAAAAATTGTATAATGATTTATGTGATATTGTTCTCCCAATTCCATTGTATCGGACTCATTTCTCGGGCGGAAAGTGGCGCAAGGTGCTGAAACGTGTGAAAAGCATGCCTGTGCGTCCTGGGGTGAAAACCTTCTTCTTTAAATTACATGCAGGCGTTTTGCCAGTTAAGACTTGGCTTTCTGATAAGGGACTCTTCGTTCCGTGGGGTGACCACTGTTTCTTGTGCCGGAAACCTGAAACTATTGAACACGTGTTCCTGGAATGCTGGGATGGCGTGTTCTTCTGGGATGTCCTGCAAAGGACCTTAAAGAAGGATTTCCCTTTGGATGCACAGGGAATAAGGTACCTAATGGCTGATAACGAGGATGGTTTTCCATATGATATTACAATGTTAATGGCTCTGCATAGTATCTGGACGTCACGCATGGCTGTTCGCCATGCAGACGTTGATGCTCGCCCTGCAATAGAGTACTTTCGCGAGTCTGTAATTTCATTTCTAGAAATGGAAAAAGTGAAAAAGTGTGTACCCGATTGGGTGCCCCGTATGGAAGGCTTGTTACACATGAAACAGTTCTAAAATTATGATTTTGTCACTACGTGGTTGACTGTTGTATCAATGCAATAAAGAAAAAAAAAAAAAAGCTTCGTGGCGTAGTGGTTAGCGCCACGCGTTCAGAAGCGAGGGGTCCCTGGTTCGATTCCGCTACGGCCACAACTCTCGGAATTTTTTTTTCTCATAAAAGTAGACGTGGCTACCTACTACGACGACTACTACTACAGAGGAGGGACAGACCCACACCCTAAGGAGCTTCGCCCCTAAAAAAACGCGCCGTCTAATTGAGTGGTACAAAGAACGGGCAAGTTTGCACTCGGTCGTGCAAGCTTAGGCACAGCAAAACTGTCGATCCGCAAGTCTTACTGGCTGCTACTGCTAGGTATTAACTTGGTTGCTGCTAGCTCTTTACTTGGTTGCTGCTAGGTTTGTAAGTAGGTTTTGCTTGGCCTAGTATTGTGCTATCACTTCGCATTACTGGACTTGAGGATCGACAGTTTCGCTGTGCCTAAGCTTTGCACGACCGAGTGCAAAGTTGCCCGTTTTTTTAAAATTTAGCTACGCATGTAGGGAAGGTATTCTTCAGCGATCATTTTCGGAGGTACCTTGCCTTTCGCTACATTTCGCGTGACTAGCGCTGGACGCGTCGGCGCCTACGAGCGACAACGTTCCTGGCATGCCACAAACGCAGGCAGACTAACCAAGGTTGGCACAGTGACCTTGGGCACAGTGCCAAGAACGCTGTTGCTTGGCGACGCCGAACGCGTTAGAAGCTAGCCGCTCGATATCTAGCGAAAGTTGACACGACTAAGTGCAGCCCCTTTTATGGCAAACTCCGAAGCCAAGCGCATGCACACTGGGTGTTTACGTCACTTATGACGTAGATGGTTGCTAGGCGACACGTACCAGCTATTTTCGGTAGCTTCGGCGCGGCGGGAAACGGTTTACCTGCTGCTGCGGTAGCTTGGTGCAGCGGCTGCGCGGAGTGTGCCCGTCGGTGGGCGTGGCTTGGCGGCGGCTACTGCGCTGTTCCTGCTTCGGCGCATGCGCGGTCAGGCGAGGTTGGGCCAGGTGGTGCGCAGCTGTGGCTTAGTTGTTGCTAGGCAACGGCGCTGGAGTTTTCTGCGGACTTGGGGCGTTGCTCCCTTAGCTTTACCAGCTTCGCTGTTAAAAATCACGTGTTCATAGAGACGCGCTCGTGCTCGCGCCTACGTCGTCGTCTTCCTCCACAGCTGGCTCCGATACCGCTCATTATGCCAGCGTTCCCATACTGCCCCGCCCTCCGCGAAAGCGCTGACGGCACTGGCCCACTGCCAGTCGGTGCGGTGATTTCGGTGAGTTCTGTCCTGCGCCTCAATGGACGAACCTTCGACTTCGACGTCTCAGTCAGTAGCTACGCCCGGCTCCTCTGGACGTCCACGCAAGCACCCGAAGTAGCCCGAGGCACGTGATGCGAGAAATGATACAAGGCAACGGGAAAACAATACCATTACGTTTCGTAAAACGAGTCGTCATTGGGAAGAAGTCGCAATGCTTTCTTATTTATCTACGTAGGGATACCCAAGTGCCCTTGACCTTTTTTAGCTAGATGAAGCTGACTTAACTTGTGTGCCGTTTTTCGGCCACGGCTTTCCTGCCAGGGCTTTTCTGCCACGGCTTTCTGATGACCGCGGGGTTTCAGTGAGCCAAGTAATGCTCTCGCATTCTTGTTCTCGTTATTTATGAAGTGACAGGCACATACGTGATCGACCAGTGCTAACAAGCGTATGCTAACCTCATCAAAAGTAAACACAAGATATATACAAGCAGAATAACATATTATAAAAAATTTGTCGCAGTTTCACCCGAAAGGCGAAGCATCAATTGCGATAGCAAATTAGTAGAGAGCTATACCGAGTAAGGATAGTAGATTTATCAGCTCTAAAAACTTGGACATGCAGCAGCGCCAGCAACGCGCAGAACTGTTGTTGACACCGTCGGCGTTTTGCCCGCGTTTGCACTGAACGCGCGCGGCGTTTTTATATAAATACGCAATTGGTGCCGCAGCTAAACGTCACCTCTCCTCCCTCCCGTCCCCCCACAGCCTTTCGCGCGACGGAAAAAGTCGCGTTTGCTCTCTATATACGATGATTGTAAAGGAAGAAACAGGTGCTTAATTCTGCAGCCCTTCAGGGAGCACGGCGCAGAACGCGCGTTTGCTCTCCGACCTGCGTTCGCTCCCTCTGAAAGCGCGCGTCCCTCGCGCCCTTTCATTCGCTCATACAGCGTCCGGAGCGCGGCGACGATTTCATAGCCGTTGACGTCATACGGAACCTCACGGCGACGGCGATGGCAACGCCGACGGCAGAAATCCGCTTTGGTGTGTCCATATAATTGCTACCTCCATAAAATAAATCACGGACGTCATATGAGCGTGTGTAGTCCAGAAAAATAAGGCAGCACTGTACGTCCAGTCTGAATTTGGCGTAAAAGCTACGAGCACCACTGAGCTTGAGACACTACAAGAGAACAGTTACCACCACAAAATTATCGAAGACGGAGCACTACATGGGAATGACACCTATACATAGAAGTTTGATTCTGAGCAGACCGTATAGGTATAAACTCCAACGTTCGCGGCGCTCGCTAAGAGACGTGGGAGTTGGAATCCGGTATAGGAGAGCCCTAGCAGACGCAAAGCAACCGTTACCGGTACCGCCTTCCATTGGTGTTTCTTCAACTACCAGATAACAGATCTGCATGGAGTATTGATGTCAGTCATATATTCCATGCACCACATCAACACGTGGAATATACCTAGAAGATGCAATAACGGTTATAGTGGAGCAGTAACGGTGCGTTAAATGTTTTATATCCACATTATTTAATTGCCCGTTTTCGGATGGATTCATTGTCTTTAGTGTCTTAGAGCGAGAAAAAATCCAAGGACACCTAAGCACTTCTTATGAGTTGTCAATGCGAAAGCATTGATGTCCCGTTGAACGCCGCTGAGCGGTCCTTCGAGATGGCGCTATGAGTAATGTTTTCGAGTTTTTGCTGCGGTGTATGTTATCAAGCTTTGCGATTTAATTGTTGCGGGTTATTCTTTTTTGTTGAATTTCTACGTTAGCATGTTGGCTGTATAGATCGGAATCATTTCAACGATATTGCGGAGAAATCAAGGACGCCGCATGCCACCGACGTCCTGCGCGACGAGAGACCGAAGAAGCAGCAGCGGCCATCAATGACGGCAGGCGCGCGCAGCAGCTAAGCCCAGTGGGGTGAGAGAGATGAGGATCGCGCGCCGGCTTCCGAGAGTGAGACGGTGGCACCCGCACGAGCGCGTCACGCGACTGCCTGGCCGACGACAACCCGTCTCGCCGTTCGGCGTTGCGTTGCCGTATCTGCTCCGTCGAGGCGCGCTGGGGACGTGACGTGGCGTCGCGGCGATGCCCTCTCCCCTCACGCAACACCTGGTGCTCTATCGCTGCTGCAGGTGTTCCGTTTCGCCCGCTCGGCTCCTTGGAGGCGATCACGTGACGTAGCGTCGCAGCCAATGGGAATTTAGGTGCCATTTCGCGGCTACAGCATTGGCTTTTTCGCTCAATGGTCCATTTGATGATGTCGCATCAGAACAAGGAAAAGCAGGGAGGTTAACAAGACGGATCTTCGGTTGGCTACCCTGCACGGGGGAAATGGCATGCGGAAGACAAATAAAGAGAGACATTCCATTCGCACAGTATTGCACACAGAGTGTCCTATAAGCGTCATTCAGGTTCGTTAAGTTTAGGAAAATCATGAGAGCACGCGTTGCTTCTTGGGTTGATATTGACCGGTGAGGCTTAGCTCTTAGGATTTTTGCCTCTATAAAGGGTAGACCATCCAGTTGGCTGAGAGCGCTTGGAGAAGGCTGACGTTAGACGTCGAAACGGGTACATTGACAGAGGGAGTGCTCGGTGGTTTTCGCACAGTTGCAAACACTCTAAAAATACATGGGTGATTTGTAATGAAGGGCTGCAAATTGATTTTTAACACCTCAGGGCTCGCATAGTCCCATTACTGTTTGTGCGTCATAGGGTCATAGGGTGGTTCTTAAAAACAGAGAACATAACATTAGTGATGCTGTATATGCAACGAGAAACAGTTCTTACTTAAAAAATTCACCGACGATTACGAAACTCCCTAATGCGAAATTTGAGCACTGCTCTATAGGTGTTTTAATTTCGCGATATATTGGCTGGATTGGACAATCTGTCTCTTGCGGCACGTTGCAAACGGAACAAAGTGTCTCGCTAATTCGGAGATCGCGACAGCCAGCGCCTGGGTGACGCGTGGTCGCGATTCACAACAGCCGCCACAGACAGACCTCCCAGATGACGCGCGCTACTCTGGCGCCATATCGTAGCAATCGGCGCAGCACTTTTCTTCTCACACTTTCGCCATACCCAACTCCTACTCCGCTTTCCGCCTCATGGTTCGGCTGCACCCTCCACCTCCGCTTTCGTCCTCGAGTCTTTCATTCACCGCTGCGCGCCGCGCTCACTTTCATCTTTCGCCGCGCTCCTTCGCTCGGTTACGAGTGATATGCCGATGCCGACGCTCGCCGCAGGCGCGGGCGCCTTAGAGCTGCGCTCTAAGATACCTCCTCATATTCGGTATTAGGATCTTTAGCGTGTACCTAATGCGTGGCACACTATCTGCTTCGCATTCAGCTTCCATAGGAATGCGGCCAACATGGCGGGGAATGGACCCTCACGATCTAGGTTCTCATCGGAAATGTTGCAGTCACTGAACCTCAACGTCTGGTCTGCTCGTTTTCCCTCTCCTTACTTTGATTCTTAGGCAACGAACTGGACTTCCTCTTTGTCTACAAGGCCACTTTTCGCTTGACGAGTTTATTGAAAGCCACTATCATACCTGTGAATGGCAATTATTTGATGACGCCGAAGGAAAGTATGAAATGTTTCGGTATCCGTCACGTTCAACGGAAACAAAGGCCTCCGTAACGAAATTCAGTGAGTTATATGAAAATGGTTCGCGCGCGAAAGCAATGACAACAGGCGGCTTTATAAGTAATGTCTTATAGATCTACTGAAAAGCTATCGTCTAGTGTGCAAACAAACCGATAGACATACCGAACTCATACTGAGTACATTTTCAAATAAACCATTCAGTGTCACCGGGAAACAATAGATAACAATGCTCTCGTCTGATTACCATATAAAGGCCAGTGCCATTGGGTACAAATAACCCCTTATGAACTGCTGTAGGAGACAAAAGCTCTCATTGTCAACTCCCTGTCCTTACTATTTTTTATCCCTCCCAACTCCTTCTTTCTTCCAAGAACATGGCAAATGCTATCTGGGCCTCGCCTTTCAGCATCGAGCCTTCGCCCAGCTGTTCCCGCCTGGCCATTCAAAGAAACATCTCAATAATGAATGCTGCGCACTGCGTGGTCACGGGGGGCGTTCTCGCGACTTCAACCGCCTCATCGCGACACGCCCAACAACGTACGCTGACGCGAGCGCCACCATCGAGGGTCCTTTTGCACCGGCGAGTGGGCGCACCATATGGTGCGAGGAACAAAGGTCTGCTCTTGTGTGGCCGTCTGTGCTCCGTGCGCGTTGGACGTGCACCGGCAGCGCCTTCAGATCAATTACCTGTTCTCTGCGTCGTCTCGTCGATGTACTCTTGGCGGGCGAGGGCGACCCACTCTAGAGTTACTGTATAGACGCTGTCCCTTTGTTCGAGCTCCCGGAACCTCTTACGAGTTCCCGTGTCTGTTCGATCGTTGCCGAATCGATGCATAGACGCTTGTCCATCGCGTCTAAGTTGCGAACAACTCTGCTGAACTTCCTCGCATACATCGGCGCATCGGCGAGGCCGCGAGGGGGGGGGGGGGGGGGCAGTTCTGTATGAGTATACGCAGCACATCAAGCATTTGCAGTTAGGGTGCGGAAGAAGTGTTGGCCTTTGTTACGGGATCATTGGTGTGCCACAGTGGAGCACTGGTCTCGTCCTCTGCATGTTCACTCGAGACATTCAGCTACTGCCAAGAGTCACTTCCTGGTCGATATTTGCGTGCATTACTAAGGACAAGAACGTCCCTATGTAGTCACCTGTACCGCGATGAAGCAAAACGAATATTTTAGTTCCTAATTATGTGCATGTTGAATGACATAACTTGTAGTGAACTTGATTTTAGCTTGATACAAAATTTTACCTGCGCTGCAGAGGTCGGGGAGAAAAAGGAAACACAGGGAATAATAAGTAGAAGGGCGGCACAAAACGGGAGCCCTCTTTAGCGTAATTAAGTATGTGTATGTGTTTATTCAAGTACAGAAAGACAAGCTCTCGTTAGTTGCTATTGCCCGCCTTAATCAGAAATCTGTCACTACCAGTTGTTTGACACAGTCCTTAGAGCTAAAGGTCATTCAAGACACTTGACAAAGGATCTAGTATGCGCTGGCGCCTTTCAGGAAATTGACTAGATACGGCTGCAGCTAAAAGAGGACGGCTTTTTACATGGTTGTCCTTGTTTTCGGCGCTGTCCACACGAACGCGACAGACGTTTGTAAGAAAACTGTGAAATAATTGATCGTTCTCGTCATTAATTCTTATACGACTGCCCTCTGAGAAGCTAGCTATCACAGAAACGTTTGCAAAATGAGTGTGCAGCTGTTGAAGTAATCATGAATGAAAAACGTGCCGACAACAAAGTAGAGACAGGTGCCGCAAATGGAAGTTGATGTGTTTACTCTGAACTCGATTCGAGTAGAAAGGTTTCTGAGACCTATTCGTTAAACAAGGCCATATTGTTGCATGGTATGAGTAGGTTTTCAAAGCACCATGCCGCGTAACTAAATTGATTCGTCATCAACTGCAACAATGTTTTCAAATATGCATTCTTCAGCAAGATCACACCAGAGGAAATTTGATGCTTCAAAAAGATATACTCGTGGTTCAGTTGGTGAATCCTGTAAGAAAGTTCGAAGCGTTATATAAAACAAAATATTTATTCACATTTTACAGCTGACAAACTAGAATATTATGCAATGTAGGATGCCTGGGGGCCGTAAACACCGCTAAAGAATTTAGTCTTTTTACCGCAGCCGCTAAATAGAAGCAAAAAAAAAAAAAAAGAGAAGAAAAGAAAAAGCGGTGCAGTTCGCGCTTGATGCGAAGCCAGGCTAGATATTGCAGGTCGTTAATTCAGGACAAAATATTCAGTGAAAGAGCTGTGCAGTGCTCGAGAAGGCGCCTAATTCAGGCATACTTATTTTACTATTATTTTTCAATGCTCTGAGCGTGGAAGAGGTTTCTTATGCCCTTTTCTTTAATAAATGTAGCTACAGATGAGCTATTTCGAGCGCATGCATAGCGAACGTTTTTGAGTTCATGCATCTATAGCGACGAGTGCATGCACAGCAATTTCTTAGTGCGCTGCATGGCAATGCTAAGGCGAGTAGCGAGCGAACGCGGCCTCATTCCATCCCGCCCCACCGATATAGTATTGACACTTCGCCGGCGCGGGTGCGATGTATACCACTCGTTCACTTGCTACAAGGCGGAGTTACTGCGCACGGCACTCAATCACGTCACTCCTCGCATGACGGGAGTAGGAAGAGCGCCGGACTGTACACTGCGCTACCTTCGGGATCAGCCTACAGTTTTATTCTGCCTGATATCTCCGGGATTGGCCCCCGAAAGAAGCTAGTAGTTAGAAGCGGACGTACCCCATACGGAAAAGTGACGGTAATTCGTCAAGGGGGACCTCGTCTTCAAAAGACATTGTCTTCGAACACAATGTCTTCAAAATTGCACAGCCATTCCCCATTCCTTTTGAAGATATCGCGGCCGACGCTGAAAAATTCGCGTTGAATTCGTAATTAGATTTATTTACGGTGATTTTGTGACATACGACATGACCGTTGACAGGAGCCAGGGCCTTATTTGCGTTATGTTTGCAGCCTTCATTATAATGGTTTGTAAAATGCCACTACACGTCCTGACCCAAGTACGTAGCGAGGCAATGTCCTTTCTGTACCTGAAATCAGTCCACTCCGGTTAAAGTATATTAAAAAAAAGTTCAAATACCTTTAAGAATTACAGAAGTTACAGTACTATATACCGCTTTGCAAAAGTGTTCGTGAAGTAAGTATTTAGGATGCACTATTTTTAGCATAGTATTTAAGGTACATACAAGTAGGGTTACAAGCGCTCAGTATTTGACCGCTTCATTGTGGCTTGTAGGCACGTCGTGCAGACATCGTGCCCCGTCATGTCGTCGTCACTGTTGTCATGCTGTTGTTTGTCAAGCCATTCTGGTCACCGTCTTTGTTGAGACGGCACTCAAGGCTTAACCTTGAGTGTCCCCCTGTAAGCTTTTCCCCCATATTCTTTGTTTACTCATGCCCAAGAACAGTTTAATCCCATGCGCGACAGCAGTACATTCCCGCAAGTTTGTTCCGCAACTTAAGTTGGCCTGGCATTGACGTTCTGTGTCGACGCTACTGCATGTGCTTACCAAAGCATGTTTCGCAAACCGCGACTGGCAGGCGGTAAAAGCAGGCCGGAAACTGGGCGCGTACAAACTCAATTACTTTGTTTTACCCCACGAAACGCGTTCGTTTAGTGAGGAGTTTCGCAAGTCCTTGCTCGGTACGCCCGCTGTATAGGGAGCATTGTAGACTACCACGGTTTCTCCGAACTACTAAGAGGATTCCAGAAGCTTCACAGATAACGTTCTATTCCGCCACTTGCAGACTCGAAGGAAATAAACAGACAGCCGACGCAGCGTCGTAGTAGTGCCCCTGTTTGTTCGGGCACTCTAGATGAGCGAAGTAAACTGCGCATCTAAATGGGTTAATGGCGTACGTGTCTGGCATCCGGTTGCAAGTTTCTCGTACAAAATTAGCGCACGTCACCATAGATACTTGTCTTGTTCGCGTTGGTCTACCTTGTTTTGTTTTTTGAATGTCGTATCAGAAGGTTGTTGCGTTAAGGGGCCATAAGAGAAACACAAATCACTTTGACCGGTGAAGCGCTTTTTCTTTTTCAAAACTCTATTTTCATTCCTTCGGTGCAAATGTTTCTAATATAGTAGCAGGATAATTGAAGGCCACGCTTCTCTTTCTTGAATTTTGTGCCCAGATCTCTACACCTACGTGTAGGAGTGACGTTATGAATTCTGAAACGTTTTCTTGTATTTGGACTACTCAGCCGCAGAAAACGTTCTCTGGACTTCTTAAGTTAATGTATTGTTTCATTATGAACGCTGTGCAATAACTTTGTTTAACGATCAGCAAAAAAAAAAAAAAAAACGAAAACTGAAATAGATACCTCCAAAAAATTCATTACTTCGCAAGAAACTAGCGTGGAAACTTAAGTTAGGCTTTGCCACCCGTCTCTCGCCAATGGGTATGCCGGCCCTATCTCACGGAGCAAGCCTCCACACATGAAATGAGTGTACTTTACGGTATCCTGAATCACTCAAAGGGCGAAAATTGACTCGAGGAACTGAAATTTAGTGCTTATCATTTGCAACTGTCAACACAGTTTTTAATTCTGAGCGCTTCATTGCCCCTAGTACGTAAATTCTGTAGTAGTACTTACTGACCCCTGGACAATTCGGTCACAATACTGCCGTGTCATTTGTTCCAGCATACTGAAGCCCCACTTGCGCCTTATAATATTACATAGCTTCACTATCCCCTCCACATTCTTTTTCTTCTTCCACACTCTGAAAAAGAAAGACAACGATGAACGTGCCAAAACATATAAGAAGATAACTTCGTATAAGCGAGTCAAGAAGTTTCAATTTTCTTCCTAGAAAAGTCCCTAAAGAATACTGAAAACATTGAGCAGTTAGACTCACTTGGTTGCTTTGCAGCAAATACAGGTAACTTGATTTACATTGCGGTTACGCCGGTTGCCTGTATGTCAACCAGTTCCTAGTATGATTATAGTGATGATGATGATTATGATTATATATGGCTTGTACTGACGTCATCCTAGACGCCATATTTGGGAGCCAGCGCGGTGAGCAGCTGCGTCCGTTGGCGTCTCGCGCGGCTTCAATACTGCCGGTAGGGCAGGGGCCTCTTCTAAGCTTTCTTTCCTCCATGGAAGCAAGTTGCCCCCCGGCAATAAATATGAAACACTGACGTGCACACTAGGCGCCATATTAGAGAACCCTAACGATGAAAAGCTGTGTTCGTGAAGTCACGTGCCAGCTATCTATTAGCATCCCATTTGAAACGGGGCTGAGACAAATAGGCAGCTAGCCGGCTTGATTTAATCAGGCTGTATCTATCGCCATCTAGCCTTTTACCTATCCCATCTAAATCCTAACTTTCGTCTTCAAAACCTCTATGACTACATTGTACCATTACATACGCTCTCAGTGACTCTGGTTCTTTCAATCTCTTCCCTGCGTTTTTACCACCAATACTCCAATCGTTTCTTACTTATCTCGACTACTGTTGTAGCTCACGACTGCAGCGCCGCCGCACGGAGGAGACGCGAAGTGCACCGCCGCCGCGTATCTCTTAGGGATTAGGTTTCGGCTAGAGTTAGGTTCTACAACGCGAATATCCCGAGTAGCTCCTTCCTCTATATGTTCACAAAGAAGCCCGTAGCCCGCGAACATAAATATATGGGAAGGCCACCCGTGGTGCGCTATGCAAAGGACCAAACTGCGTTTGATGAACGCCGGCGTGAACTCGCTCGGGAAAGGGCTCGTCGTCCGCGTGCCGATTCTAGCGTGAGGGCTTCGCTAGCCGAGGCTCGCCGTCAGCAAAGAGCCGACGATCCCGAGGCGAGGACTTCCGAGGCAACGGCTTCCGAACGTTGCCCTGAGGAAGGTCAGATACACACACGACAAGCTTCGCTTACCCCCATTTTCTCGACAGGCGAAGGGCTGGTGATTTTTTGACCCCTTAGCCCATTGTCGCTTATTTGTGAAATTATTAGCATCAAAACTGCATTCACTAACTTTATCTTGCCTCAGCAATTTACTTTGTAACAGGCAGCAATTCAACATTCTTAAAAAAATTCTTCATCCCTTTTAAATCTTTTATCAGCTATACTGCAGGGCAACATTCATGGTCCCTTACTGTTTCCTATCTTTATTAATGACCGATAGAATATCATCCTGCGGGCACATATTTGCTTATGACCGCATTATATATCGTCCCATGAACAGTTTCGCTAACCACCATACTCTTCGAAAAAACCTCGACCTATTTAGTTATTGGTGTGGCACCCGGCTATTGAAGTCAATTTCCACTAAATGCAAAGTAATGTCTTTTAGCCGAAAACATTCCCATTCTACCTTTTCGTACGACATGAAAAGCACCACTATATATCACGCTTCATCACTTAAATATATCGGCGTCACCCTTACTCCCAGCCTCTCCTGGACTCTCCATATTACCCCCATGCAGCCAGGTCATTGGGGTATTTACGTCGCAACCATTGAAACTCGCCTTTTATTATCCGTAAGCCAGCCTTATCAAACATTCATCCGCGCATAACTTCAATTTTCCTATCCGATCTGGTGCCACGATCAAAACTACCTAACTACCGTGTTAGAAGCAAATAAAAAAAAAAGCCAATCGTTTCATTTCTCGAAATTATGACTACCCCCTCAAGCCTAACACAAATTAAGATTTCTCTTTCCCTGCCACTGCTAAATAACCACCGCGACATAGCCCTTTTGTCATTCTTTCACAAGTACGAGAATCAATTTGCCCACCATTTTTTTTACGCCAGGAAACGTCGACAGGTCACGTACATTTA
Organism: Dermacentor silvarum; assembly: GCF_013339745.2. NCBI lineage: Eukaryota > Metazoa > Arthropoda > Arachnida > Ixodida > Ixodidae > Dermacentor > Dermacentor silvarum. Next base: position 123,109,637 of record NC_051159.1, read on the forward strand.
TTTCACAATCACCTAAGCTTCACGCGCATCTACGGTAATACTGGCGCATTTATCTCATCAGCGCTTCCACATGTCGTCGGTCTTTGGAATAACTTTTCAGAAAGAATAGTTGCAGAAACTAATCAAAAACGTTTTGGTAATCACTTAATGCGCATGTCATCAGTTAATTCGTGCTATCATTTTTTATATCTTTCTTCGTTTCTTTTCGCGATGCTTTTATCCGTTAATGTACTTCGTAATTTTTCTACCTTATCATACTTATACGGTTATTGAATTGTGTTTTCTACATTCCCTGTGCTTTTATTTGGTTGCCTGGCAGCGATTTGTGCATATAATGTTCAAGTAATTTTCGCTGGTGTTGTTTGTACCTTGTTTCCGCAGGTTCAATAGCACCATTTTATCTATGAAATGGCGCTATTGAAGTAGTTTAAAGAAGCATCATTAAACTACTTCTTCTTTATCTGTGAGCTTTTACGTTATCTTTTTTGCCTTTCTTTGATTGGGCCTGGCATCGATATATCTACAAAGATTTAAGTTGTATTTTGGCTTGTGTTGATTCTGCTTTGTCCCCACAGTTTCGATTTTCACTTTGTTATTGTACATTTTATTTTGTGTTCCTACTTTCATTTGTATAACTTGCATGACCCCCCCCCCCCCCCCCGCCTCCCACCCCTTTTACTCAATGCCCCCTAAGGGGGCCCTGTACGGTATTTTTAAATAAATAAGGAAATGGTGACATATTCCGAGGATTGGTTGAACTCGCCAAGGGGGACATCCAAGGGTAAGCTAGTAGTTTTGTTGTTAATGGTGCGAAAAGAAGTAATTTCAACGCAATTGACGTGATGTTACTTAGGTCAGTTGTAACCATAGATCTTGGGAAAGTGTTGCGCTGTCCGTGGACAACACTGGACGCGAGAATTCTGACAGTGCACGATGGCGCGAGCTCAACATCACGTAGATTCAACGGCTACCTCCAGGTCGCTGAGGCAGGTCAAATGTTTGGCGTGAGGAGAACACATACTACTTACTTTTATTACCAAAGTGCGGGTTCTGCGTTTCCGCGACTAATTCCCGACACTGTCGAGGGAGTTTTCGATAGCGACTGCGTGCTACGAAGAGAGAATGTACAAATTGCTTTAACGCCAACGGCAGCTCAATAAACCCGAGAAACGGTAACGTTTAGGTGAACGGTGTTCACCGACGCAGCACTATAGAGTCGATATAATAAGGCTGGAGTGACAGTGCAACGACGCTACGATATATGCGTATGCAAAAACAGCCGCCTCACCGGAAAGTTCATCCAACGTTCTAATCTAATCAATGGTACCCAAAGTCACGTTGTAGATTACGAGTGCCGGAGGCTACGTGTTTTCCCCGGAAGACAAGCAACACGCGTGCGAAATTTGTGCCGTTCTTTAAAGCCTTCATTGCTATCGTTTCAATGAGCCGTGACAGCGCATGGTTCATGCTACTTAGTGCTAGTTAATCACTGAAGCCTACAGATAGAGCCAGGAAGTGGAGTTCTGATCGTTCGATAGCTAACAGGGCAGACCATTTGTGCGATCTAATAAATTACACTTGACAAGAACCCTTTTAGTAGACATGGGTAATCTTAATGTGTCTTCCTCCAGCGATGCGTCTCGTCTACACCGGAAGACGAATCTGATAGTAGTTCAGGTTGAGTTACGGTAACTTGGAGGACAACAGCTCCACTGGGCTACACCAGACTAAAAAAAAAAAAAAAATTGAAAAAAAAAACTGCGAACACCCACGTCGGCGAGTCAGTGTCTGCCCGCGTACTTCTTCCCGCATCGTGTCGTCAGCTGCATTGGAGTTGGCAGTCCAGAGAGTCGTTTTTCGGGACCTAACTGGTGAAGGTAACAGGCGCGCACCGTGACCAAAAACCGACATCACGCAACAAAAAAACTTGTACACTATTCTACCATCATTTTTTTATTCAACTGCACCTCTCATCAGCTTCCTCTTCATCGTCCTAATCAATCTTTTCTCATTTTGCCCTCAACGATACTGAAAAATGTTCTCACGCACCCACACCCCAGTGTCCCGAACTACAATCAGTTTCGCATCTTTGCATTCTTATGTGAATTTAACTATCTTATCTGCGACATGAAGTGCCGGAAATTTCAGAACAGCTTCCGTGTCATGGTTTATGAAATTTCATATATGACAGGAGACACCCTTTGCAAAGTAGAAAACGCTATGCCTCGCTTGCGCAGCTAGTTTAACGAGGAACGCCGCACTAGTTTGTGCGCCCATTCTGCCTTCAGCGCTTGGGTTCTGTTTCGCTCGAGGAACCTCATCGATGTCACACGAAAGACGCGACAACTGCTGGTCGTCGCAAATGTCTAACTGCGGCGGAACAGTTGCGAGTACTTCTTACCATGCGGAATAAAAATTTCGCCAGCCCAGATGGCACGGGAACTGTGTTACACTGTTCTAAACTCCCTCGCTTTTTTTTTTCAAAGCAAGGTATAATCATGCGTGGTAACACTGATAAACTCCGTATCACTGCAGCACAGCGGCACTTATGTTTCCCTCGCATAGCAAACTCGCTAAGACGACGAAGAAGGAACAAAAAGGAATTGCGTTAGTAACACGTTTCCATGCTGATTACCTGAAATACTAGGTGTAGGCATGTCAAAAGCTCTGAAAACCTTCTCTACGAGCAAGAATGATGTAACTGGATAACACGCAGCACGACACAATGCACAGCAGGCGACACCAGAGTCGCTTCGCCGCTTGTTCTCTTAGCCCTCTTTACGTGGCGTCGCATTTTTCAAGTATAAAATACCAACTCACTCAGAATTTTATACATCTACGTAACTGTGTAAGCACGTAATGAAGTAATAGTTTGCGAAGTCGCGGTTTGCGTAGAGCAGCATTTTGTTCTTTATAATCCCAAGTAAAAGACGCAGTAAAAGAGAAATCAGCAACGCAAGAAAGGAGAGGGGTGGTGAAAAAAGACTCCTTTATGAGGATTCCCATTCAAAATAACATTCTCGGCATAAAAGCAGTAAAAAGCGTGGCATTTAGGGCGCAAAAATTAGTGAAATAATTTATCAACATTGCAGTCGCAGAGAATTGCGTGTACCGAGTTATTTTCTAATATTTTTTTTGCTTCCGTCACGTTTACCCTGCGTCATCAGAAAAATTTAAGAAAAAAGAAAACTGTGGCTCCAATCCACGCTGCGAAGGTGGTTGGACAGCGAAGCTGTAAACGGCACCCACAACAATTATCCATTGTGACGTCACTTGAATTCACACACACGTCGCTCTACAAAGAGTGAAACCACAGACAAGTTAAATGTGTTAACCACACCCTTTATTACTTCACAACGACATTATATTTACGGAGTTCTTCTGGCGTCCTTACTTTCCGTGGTCTACCCATGGTAGCCCTGAATGAACTGAATGGTTTGCTAGACCAAGGTGACGTCACTACATGATTTATTTGCTGTTGGGTACTTTTCCACTCGGAGTAGCTACGCAACCGTAATTTTTACCGGGAAACACACGTGGGAGAAAGAACGTCCTTCACATTAGGCGCAGACGTCGTTAGCATACATTATACGGTTTGCATTTCACACGAGGGTGTTGAATGACATCAACCGCTTTCGAAGCAGCTGCAAACCTAATCTTTACCGGAACGCGTTGGAGGGTGTTCCCATTGTTCACACGCGCTTTATCACCCATCATGTGGTTGTGATGCTTGTTTTGTGGTTTTTCTTTCGAAAACGAGTGCTGAGCTGTATATGCTGTGAAACCATCATTTTTTTCTTCAACTATCTCAGCAATTTGGCCATTATGGACGCCTTTCTTACTGCTTTAGTTTTTAGTAGTTATTACAGTTCGCACAAATTAAGTCGTAGGCTCGGTTTCAGCGGTGAATTAAATTTTATGCTTAAGTGTCAAATGACCCATTCAGCGAAATGCAGCTCCACTAACGTGAAACCTGGGGAGGTGCGAAGTGATGCACCGCTAATGGGCTCATACTGCCTTATGCAATGGCTCATAACCCCGTAAACGCGGCCTCCCCATTACGACGACAGTAGAGAAGTAAAATTCTACACTGGAATGGTGATTTGCAATGCAGACAGCTGTGGAAGACGACGATGACGACGAACGCGGGAGTCGCGCGTGCCGAGCGCGAGCACGAGCCGCTTGCTTACCGTGATGTTTTTGTTTTGTTTTACACCAACGACACGAAAATTTCTTGGCTGGTAGAAGTATACAGCTTCGCTGTAAAAAGAGCAGAGTAAGAGAAGCAAAATCTATGGTATAGTGTTTGCTGTTAGTTCTCTCGTAAAATTTAGCCCTTTCTTTCTGAGAAGTGCATCACAAATGGTGCTGTTTCTCTATTTCGGATAGCCGCACTGTTGCATTTTAATGCTGAAGAATGAATCGTCTCGATGACTTTTCTTGCAGGCCACGTAAGGCTTTAAAAATTAGCAGTGGCTTAGCTCGGCTATGCCAGGATATACGTAGCGTGAGCTAAGTCGATCACGTTGTTCAGAACCGGTAGACCTGGTGGCATAGGCGGGTAAAGATACCCATTGGTAACGCTAAAGAGTGGAATCTTCTGCTTAATGAGAAAGTTTTTGTAGGTTGTACAAACCAGCGCCACGGTTTCATCCCACTCATGCGGTGCCGATAAACTCAACGTTTCACGCATGGCACTACTTATCGGCGTCAAGTCTTTCATGTGTCACACTCTTTCACACACGTCGCACACATATCCAAACGGATTGTTTACGAAGTCCGTCTCGAAGGTCCGAGTCGCACTAGCGCTTTTGCTAAGTTTCACCGTATAGTCAGTCAATCGGTGAGCCTTAATTAAGGTCCTCGACGGCGTCTTGTTGTTGCTGTTGCTGAGATGGTCGGGCACATCGCTCAGATCCTGGCGACGCCACTTTGCTAGACGTTCCTCCCTTTGCTTAGGTGTCTCCGCAGCACGTTCAGCCTTCTTTTGTTCGTTCTTCCTACGCTCAACCGCTAATTGCCAGGCAACTACTTCGTGATCCGATGAGTTAAGCTTCTCCTCTCTTCTGCTCCGCTGAGCAGCAATTTCGCTCTCCTTCTCCATGGCTATACTACACTGGCAAACGCCCAGCGCAAACGATCAAACGCCCAGCGCAAACGTCGGGCCCAGCGCAAACTCCGGGCAAACGGCCGGCGCGCCAGCTGTACACCGTGTTACGTCACTGCTCCTCGCGCACGCGCAACACGGCTCTCCAGGAGTCACGCGAAACTGCTCAACCTCGGCCAGTATAGCTCACGCTACAAAAATAAGACAGCAGCAGCAGAAGCGGCAAACGCTTCTGCTGTGGCAAACGGCAAACTGCTTCGGCAAACGAAAGGGCTGTTACGAGAAGCGGCAGCACTGAACACCCCGATTCCACTAGCCTGAGAAGTATCACCAACATTGATTGCCAAGTGGAAACAGCCATTTTGTATAAGGACTGAGCGCCTGGACGAGTCATTCGTTTGTCTGACGTAGGAAAAAGAGTGAAACAACGCTTCTCGAATCGTGACGCGATTTGTCAACCTAATGATGATGATGATTTAATGGCATCCGCTTTGAAACGGGGTGGTGGCATATAATCACCAAGCCTGCTTGATTTGTTCAGGTATGTTATACTTGTTTTTTATCTAGCACTTTTTATATACATATCCTTAATCTTTTTTCTCCCTTTCAAATCAATTTTGTACCATTACCTATTACTGTAAGAGATCAGGTCGTATTAATCTCTTCCCTGCTTTTTTTCGACTAATACTCTAATTGTCTCTTGCGTATCTCTACGGCTGATTGGTTGATGTTTCCTTCCACTTTAAACCCAAGCGCTTCTGGAAGATGTACGTTACCTACGGTTCTAAGCGGGTGAATTCATTCACATTCCATTAGGATGTGTTGAGTGATGTCCAGATTTTTGCTGCAGCATACACACGCCTCATCTAATTCCATATATTTACTTCGGTATGTTTTCGTCCTTAGGCAACCGGTTGAAGCCTCAAATAGCAAGGCACTGCCCTTTGTGCTATCGTACAGATTTCCCCTTCTAATCTCGTTCTTCTAATTCTTGTAAATCTCCATGGTCCTTATTGTTTCCATTCTTTGCATTCAATTCACTGTCTCTGTTTTTATCGCTTTCTTTCCGATGACTCCTGGTTGCCTATTTACAGTTTCAATTACACTGTACTTGGTTTCCAACTTTCTTGACCTCTTCCTTCATTCTGCGTCCATGCTTTTCAGGTACAGATACTTGTGTCCTTTAACCGCCCATTTATTTTCATCCATGTTCCTTAGTCTTTCTATGTGCTTCTCTGACTTTAAAGGAGGACCAGCCCATGTCACCTTGCACGGCCTCATTTGTGGTTTAACCGTGGGCTCCCAAAGCCAACCGGGCTACCAATCTTTGGTTGACTTCCAACCCCGACAAAATATGTAATTTGCGAACGTTACCGCTGGAACCATTACTCCTATCCAGATTCCAAGCATCACCACCTACTTATTGTGGCCCCACAGTGCTCTGTGCTTCATTATTGCTGCATTCCGCTTCCCCTTTATTTTCAGATTATCTTGGTGGGTATCTTGGTGGGTATACGCCGAGGTATTTATATCGCTTGACTATGAGTATGAGTTGCTGTTGAATTGACACCACGTAATTACGCATCTTTTCATTAAAGATCAAAATGCCCGATTTCTCTGTGTTAAACTGCTCCCAGTACTGCAGCGGCGCCGCGCGGAAGGAACCGGTAGCACACCGAGGTCGCATATCTGCGCCTTAGAATTCGGGTTTTATAGAGCACACCCTAGAGTGCTCCACACGAAACACTTAGTACTTGTGCAAGTGTGAATTTGCGTAAGTACGCGTACTCTGGAGTCGTATCGGGATAGTGGGTCAAAGCTGATACCTGGACTGGTCCGTCGGATTGGCGCTCACCTAGGGCCTCCGCTGCCTTAAGTAAGCATCGGCAACATCCAAAATGCGAACACAACTACGGTTTGGTCTCGGCGGCCCCCAAACCACGGACCACGCTGGTTCGACCTTTGATCACCTTGCTGCTCCCAGGGTGCCCTGGAGATCCTGCGCCGGCCTACATTATTTTAGTCGCAGGTGCTTACCTGAGACCTCCTTTTGTCGGTACTATCTGTTCGCCGAAACTGACCTGAGGCGAGGGAAGCCCGGAGGAGCGCGCGCCAACCCGTATTCCTTCCATGTCCCTAGGGCCTCGCGACACGCCAAACGAACCTGATTGGTCGCGCGCGTGTCACGTGATCACGCGTGTAGCATATCCAAAGCGAGAGTGCGCCGCACATGATTTCTTTCTTTTTTTTCTCTATTTCTTTCTGTCTTCCTTTCTTTCTCTCTTGCTTTATTTCTTGTACCTGGCATGTGCCGTTGAGCTTGGACCCTTTCTGCACTATCGCCACGATCGGTCCACTTTTCAGCATGACACCACCACCACCGCCGACACTTGTGAGCCTATAAAGCTTCGCTTAAAATAAAGAAGTATGCAGTAAGTTTGTAAGTTTGAGTCCAGGTTGCAACACAAATTGCCGTTCATTCCAGTAGTTGTGTCTCGCGTGACAAACCACTCCTGAACGCATGCTAACTACTGAAAATTCAGAGCCCATCCACTATGTGAAGATGGAACACTAGCGAAGCTGTTGGTTTTGTTTAATTATATCTTAATTTTTTAATTCTGTGGTTATGTTAAATGGTTGAAAAGACCCACACATAACTTTGTTGCGTCGCCGCATGCCGTATGCTGTATGTGCGGGTGAAAGCGAGTTTAGGCTACTAGATTCACACCGCTTTGCACCATCGGCCGCAGCACGTTGGGCCGCTGCGCGTTCGGCTTCTCGTCGCTTTCGCATCCATTCGCGCTGTTGAGCGCGTCGGCGTTCCTTAGAGGCGCGCTTTCCCTCTTCGGAGCGAGCGACACGGGTCTTACCTATACCGCGTTCAAGGGGCAACCGATGACGTTGCTAGGGAAATGGCTATGTCAAGAGAGAATGAGACACAGCTATTGTTTGGTAGACTACGTTTTATCACTGCCGTTTCGACACGCATCGTCATAGACTAGCGTTTGGGCAACATCGTTCATCGGTCCAGCGCATTGTTTTTGTCTCTTTGGGTCCTACGTGTGACAAGGGTAGTTCAAGGGCGCGTTACAATTCCCCGAGCCCACAGGGGTATGTTCCATTGAGCGTGGACTCTTTCAGCGCTATCACCAGGATTGGCCCACTTTGTTGCTATACGCGTCGTTTTGTCCGCGGACGCGATCCGCCAGAACCTAGCCATACACAGCTTCACTGTAAAAACTTTTATTAGATACTATAGGTGATGGTAAACATGGGACGCGATAATGTATTCCAGCATTTCACATCATATACACGTAAATGATACGAGTGAGTAGGTTTCAACTAGGTTCCTGTTACCGTCTTTAAAGATTGCTACCACTTTGGCCGCTTTCCACTCTGTAGGAATCTGACCTGCCGCTAGTGATTGCCGGAAAACGTGGAACAGAATATTGCTATAAACCGAGACTGTATTTTTGAGTATTTTGGAAACAATTTTATCGATACCTGTTGACGTGGATAGCTTAAGGATATTAATTAGGTGAGCAATACCATCACCAGTGGTATTAGTAGTAGTGGTAGTGGTATATCTATTGCTGTCATATAGTGGTGGTCTAGGTACGTAACCTGGGTTAGGTTAATAATACCTTCTATCGTGAAATACACATGAAAAGAACTTATTGAACACTGACGAACACTCACTGTCTCGTGTTGATTGCTTGATTTTCTCATAGTAAGAAACTTAAGTCGCTACTAGAAGGCGTACAATAAAAGGCAATTAGGCTTGTATTCAACAAATACAAACGAACTGATTTGCGAACAGAACTGATAAATAAACACAGATTACTAACTTTAGAAAACAGAGCGAAACTATCAAGACTACTGTTTTAGTTCCAGTGCTTGAATCTAATTTTAGTTATTTAACTAACACCAGGCAAGCACGACATAAACACTCCCGAACAGTATACAAATACTCAGAGAACTCCGAACTGCCGTACATATTGATGTTTCCTCTTGTAATTAGAGTGTAGGATCAAATAGACAAAGCAGTCACTAGCACTACGTTCTTAGATAGTTGTGTAAACTTACTAGAAAAAGCAATGCTTGCATCTCGATCATAACAACTCCTGTGTTTCACGTTTTAGTTTTATAGGAAGTAATCTTTTAAGAAGGTAATTGCATTGCTCGATCATGATATGTCCTGTGTTTAATACTAATGTCTATCTAGAGAACATGCTAGTATGGCTTTCTTATATTATTTTTCACTTGTGTTCAGGAATTGACCTTATGACTTGTATCTCTACTGTCTTGCTATGCTGTTGATGTATTATAATATATTATAGTTCGACTTTATAGACATATTTTGAACATTTGACTGCAAAAAATTTACTCATTGAGGAACTTGGATGAATGTTTTGTATTAAGTGGTATTACAGCAGCGCTTATATTTCAGTATTGTCATTATTGCGGTGTGTTACACCTGATCATTGCATGCTGCAAATGTCTTCGTTTTTATTCTTTAGGACTTCATATGCTGTACTTGAGTGCGTGTCCTAGTTATGATCTCGCATGAGATTGGCACTATTGTGAAATAAATAACTAAATAAATACTTTGTCCAGCGCAAACACAGCCCCAAAAGCATTTAATGTTCACTCTGCCGGAAACAGGCTCCTAAACCATCAAGATGGAGTACTAAAAAAATATATATAGAAAGAAGCTTCTGTAAAGCACCGTTTGGGTCCGATATTTGACCGCGAACGAGGAGCGAGTGGCTTACTCTTAGTGCGTCATTAGACCCGTTACTCTGAGCAAACACTAAGTTCGAAATTTTGAGGATGAGCAACAGAAGCAACTCCTTCACAAAACTTACATTTGACATTCATCTAACAGAAAGTTTCAGAAAAAAATTGGCTTTATTGTACTTGTAAACATTGTACTTTATTTGTTTGTTAACGATGTTAGTTAGCCCTTGCGGTCCATTACGGGTGCGGACTAAAATCTTGTGCAATATTTGGGGAAATAAAAAATTGGAGGACGCGTGAGCTTCACCTTTATGAGTGGAACGCGATAGCGTTATCGGGTCCCGTTCGCATCGCATTTTAACACGAAAGTGTTCTATGCCGGGGTCCACCAAGACTTCACTGACGTATTTCCGTCACGGAAATACGTCATAGAACATAATACAAAGAAAGAAACCAGAAGAAAAGGTTCCGCAAACATGCAAAATTTGGAAATCGAACCCACGACCTCTCGGTCCGCGACGATAGATCGCCGAGCGTTTAACCCATTGCGCCACAAACGCATTTGCAGAGGGCTACACAGACGCGCCTTATATATCTAACACTCCTCCGTGTACCCGCGCTCTTGCTCGGGGCGGTGCCGCCGCCTAGGAGCAGAAAAGAGAAGTACTGCATTATGACACTAACGCGCACCGACAGTGAACGCTTCGGTGGTCTCAGCACTACGACGCCTCGATGCCAGCATTCGAAGGGACGCTGGCATCAAGAAGCACTACCAACGCCACTTAGGTGGCGTTCACCGTACTCAGCACAGCGGAGCGTGGCCTCCGCAATTAGCTCTGAAAATGTTTCTGAAGTTGATCGCGGAGGCTGCAATTACGACGCGCTGTACGCGCTGATTTGACTCGGTGACGATTCAGTTACGTGCTTTGTCTTGCGCGTTGTATTAGTGTGTCAGTTACGTGCTTCGTCTTTCGCGTTGTGCTAGCGTGTGCAGCGTAGTGCAGCTTCCATATGCACGACGGTTGCTCATGGTCATCGACGTTGGTAGTCGTGATGGAGGAGACGTGCCACCAGGCGTCAGCGTGGGTGCATCAACGCCTAAGGGCGCTTTAGCCACAAAACACCAATAGACATTATATATCAATGTGCAATAAACATTACACTACTTCTGTGAAGACACGTTTCACTTTCGTGTTCTATACCGATTCCTATATAAGAGGGATCAACCACATTTTTTTCTTTATGAGTAGGCTTCACTACAACACTTAACGTTGGAAAGCCAGCTTACAAAGACTAAGCTTACACCAATCCCCTTAAAGTCGGCTTCACTTTTAAACATAAATGCATTACTGGGAAGACATTTTTACAGGGGCAATATAAGCCGTCTTATATCAAAATGTGAAGGCCCTAGGACCAATTTGTGTTATTTTATTAATTGTTCGCTGTTGCCTCGAGGCTCGCGCGTGTCCAAAACGCATTAGGCAGGCTATCCCAGTTTGACCTACCGAGGAGGCAAGCGCCACTTGGATGGTGTTTTTGCAAATAATATATCCGGGCGCGCCGCTGTTGTATGGTAGAAATGCTGGAAAAGGGGTTTGTGTTTCAGTTTTCTCATAACAGAATTATGTTTTCTCGTACATTCAACTTACAATCCGACGCTATCATGGTTAAGTCGAACTCTATGATTTTTCTGATGGATTTTACTTTGAGAAATTTAATTTTTGTTCAATAACAACTCTGCGCCACGCGGAGGGCCTTCGTGGTCGGGGTGGCTGGGGACTATTTTCTGCGCCGCGGACGCCGGCACCGACGCCGACGCCGGATTTTCTGCGGCACGGGGCCCTTAACGCTATCACGTTAATATTGCGCACGTTTGCTGAAAAGCTTCTTCTGGGAATGCCTGCACAACAAGTTATCTTCCGTTCTACAATAGTTTGTCAGATAAGCGCCGTAGATAGCCTCTACAGAAATGGCACCAGGAAACAGCGAAACGACCAGCCTAAACAAGGAACCGACTTGGAATGTTTATTACAATGACACTGTTAAGGGCTAGGTTCTTCAGGATTATGTCCGCGCGTAGCATCATTAGCATTTACTTGGCTCCATGTGCGTGGCGGTTGCCCGCCACTTGTGCCTTAGCAGGGGTGTCAAAACAGATGATGGATGGCCCATTGTTAAAGCCCTTGAACCTCCGATTTCTCTTTCACAAGTGTCACGATACTCGGTAACGGCACGTCCCACCAATCGTTGTGCCCTTTAGTATCGTGACATAGAGATCGCGCTAGCGCTGTTTATCAGCAGTTGCCCTTTGGATTCGTTATGTGACGGACGCTCGTTTAACCACATCATCCAGGATCCCGACCACGGTGTAAGATATATACTCTTTAGGTGGGGACACTTCTCGGCTTGCTTGCTAGACGCGATCGACCAGATAAAGTAGCAAGGGCGCGTGTCTATCGGGGCGGTGACGGCAGCGGATACCTATCGGCGGAACGATGCAACTTCAGTTAGAACGCAGGCGAGAGCGTGCGCCGACAAGGAACGCGTGCACGCCCTCTCCACGGTGGCCTACTTTCATGCGTCACTCAATCATTTCGGATTTCCCGCGAACCGCCGGTTGCTATAACAATGGGAGATTAAACCAATAAAAAGCTTTCTGTGTTGAAGTTGCGTCGTACTGCCGATAGGTATCCGCTGCCGTCACCGGGCCCATCGGCGCATGCCTTTGCTACTTTATCTGGTCGATCGAGTCTGGCGAGTGTCCTCACCTAAAGAGTATATATCTTACACCGTGATCCCGACGATGCCGTGCAGTGTGCAGCGGCTATGAGCGCTGTGGCTCATACGCTAGTCTATGACGATGAGGCGGACTTGGCGCTACAAACGCACTACTTCTAAACGCCGGTGTCCTTACTCTTTGACGAACATGACGAAGACGCTCAGTATAGCCAATAATGATAATATATAAATTCACTATAGCAATATTCACTGTAGCAGAGCTGCCATAGTCACAGCTTCACTGGCTTCCATCTTCACCATAGTGGAAGAGCTCTGAATTTTTAACATTTTCATTTGTACTAAGCTTCAGTGCAATACGTGCCGATGCTTTAATACCTCGCCTGACGAGCTCTAAAGATTCACCGCCGGGTTCCCTAAGAACGCGTTTTGACTGCTACAGAGCACACGCGAGACATAATGCAGGCGGGTGCCAGTGTCTTTCCAAATCAAGAGGCGGTTCGCTGGAGCGCTCTCATCTGGCATCCGGGTCACGTCAGTCGGGCCGTTTATTGGGCCGGCGTTGTAACGACGTCACGTCCTGCAGGCCTCGCCCAGGCTCGCTCGTCCTTTCGCTCACGCATTCCCGCTGCCGTCCTCATCAGCGTCCCTTGTCTTCTTTCGTCGCGACAACTGGTGGCGATCCTTTTGTTCGGTGCAGCGAGAGCGATGCGCCCCATTGTGGAGATGAGGCCCGACCGTCCGCTACGGTATCTCGGTATAAGCGCCAAGAAAACAGAATTACGGTGCTCAGGAAACGCACGTGTACGGTAGCACAAGTTCCATCTCGCTCTCGGGACATTCGCGGCAAAAGAGAGAGGCACGCAGGCTCTTTAGCTTTGATTCGGTGGCACCATCTTTGTACTTTATGTTTTGCCTTCGTAAACGCGTCACGTGTTCGACGAGACGAATTTCGCTTTTTGTTCTTGTACGTCGATCTCTCCTCTATACGTTCACGCTTCGCTCACACTCATGCATTAACTTCTGTTGCTTCGCGAGTGAGTGTCGTCGCAACTGGGGAATCGGCATCTCAGTGGCTTTTACGTGCAGTGCACTCGTGATGAGTTGACTAGACAAGACCGCACTGAAAACGTGTGCCTTCCCCGCACTGTATAGGCATAGGATGCAGCTAATCACTAACACTAGGGCTTCTTTTTATTGCAAAAAGCACTCTTACTGGCCAATGAAAGATCGAAATATGATTGTAAAGTTCGAATAACGCATGTCAAAATATCGCGAGTTTCCATCTGAGACCCCCAGTAAAACAAGTGGTACAAAAGGCACTCTATAAATAGATATCGCAGTTCAGGATTAATGTGAGCGACACAGTCGTGCTTCACTGAAGCTATGGCTAAAACTGTGCGCGTGTCGAGCGGTAGCTATCGAGCGGTAGTGTGTTTTATATCTCGTTTATTTTGTTGCCATGGCTCACCTTCCAATCTCGCAGTTCATTTTTGCTCAAACTGTATGCTCGTCAACTCGTAGTTTTCAGAACTCAAATGTCAGTGCGAAAGGCACAAGTTTCATGGCCGCGTGTTTAGGTAAGAGAGAAACTTGCGAACAAATCGACGAAGCCACGTAGTACATACACTCCGCTGAGAAGGATCCTCCATTGCTGCTCCTGCGTGGTTTACACAGATGTCGAGAATATACTGCTGCGTGCATTCAGACCAGCCATGACATTATAGTAATACGCCGACGCTGTGATGTCTTTCACTCCCAAGCCGCTTGCTCATAGCACGCTCTGCTAAAGAATTACGACAATGAATACTGCAACGAAGCTGCGACAGCTACGTGCCCCACATACATATCGCGCCGTGACTGACCGCTGTATTTGACAGTTGTATTGCTGCTGTGTGCAATGAGGAGGCGTTACGTAAATAGGCTGTTGCAAACGTCGCTACGCACAGAGATGTAGAGTCTGTGCATTAACGGAAGCGAGGGAACGTGTCTGGACGCATCGCGGTTGGCTCTTTACTCAGTCTTCTCACGTTCTATTCGTTCTATTCGTTATTCCGTGTCATTCACGGGCAAAGGGCACTGACCTCGACGCAATGTAGGTTCTGCTATTTGCTTCGGGAGACTACGATATATGCTGTTGTTTGTTTCTGTTTAAGCATAACGATCGAGCATGACTGCTCATGTTAAAAAGGCACTTTTTATAGCAATATTAAGGCTTATATATTCCCGTCACTGATTTCTGTCATTCACGGAGGGGGAGACCACTTCTTGATAGAAAGAACCAATTCCAAGTAAGTAATGGGAAAGAGAATGGAAAAAATAAAAGAACCCCCACTTTTTCCTTAGCTCCACGTCTCGTCTCGTAATCTGCAGCCACGTAAAGACTTTGACGTATGTTTCTTGCCCACTTGGCAAATGCGAAGTGGCACCTGTAGCACGGAAAGCAAGTGCTCCGAAACACCGTGAGTTGAAGAACACTGTTTCTCAAATTCTGGGGCTTTAGAGGAAGGAAAAGGAAGGAAAGGTGCATCGGTGTCCATGTACGAGGAACTCAAGAGCACGTGGTCCTACGGCCAATGTGTTATCCGTTACTTTTTAGGAAAGTTGTAAAGTTGAGTGGGGAAGCCAGTCATCGTCGTAGCCTTTCGGTGTAATACTTATGAGTGTCAGTTAAGACCTAAAGCATGTCTCTCTCTCTCTCTCCTTTGAGCTGCCTTCTGCAGGTTTTATTCCTCTTGCGGTACGTATAAAGGGTCAAGCAGAACGATTCGTTGATACCAATTTGGAAAAAAAAGTATACTGTCACGCCAGGCGGCGCTTAGTTCACCCGCCTCGCTATCAGAGACATTGGGCTCAGCTAACGCACCTAATGCGAAAGTATATAGGGTCGTGCGTAAATATCAGTAGAAATAGCCAGCGACAGATATTGCGAACGGCAGGTATTTGAATGTTGTTTATACACGACAGAAAACACAATGGCACAGATTGTACCCTGAATTCTTTGACGCGCGAAAATCCTTGCAGTTCGCACTTCCTGTATCCTACCAGACCAGCCTGGTAAGCCAGTAAACAGCCTTTATGACTGGGAGTTGTACGGGACGCTGACTATTTAGCAAATATTTAGAAATGATTACATCAACCTAGTTCGCTATCAATGAGCGCGAGCGGCGCACGCTGAACGAACAACTGCGTACTCGAGTGCGTCAGTGCAAAAGTTACGAATCCCTACTATTGTCATGTGAATAGCTCTGAGTCGGTGATAGGGGAAGCTACAGAGTACAAAATTTTTGTTATTACGCTATATGGTGAAAAATTTCCATGAACTACCAGGGCGAAGCCGTTCGTCATATTATGCTATGTTTCCTCATGCTTTCTTGGCATTTTCCTTTTTTTATCGGGAGGGAGCTTGTTTGATACATAGTAGAATAAAAGGTGAGAAAGAAGTATAGACAGAAAATTATTTGCCGAGAGAGGCTGTGTTTATTGGTACGTAAGTGAAGCAACGCACTTGCCTGTTTTACTGAAGATGTAGGTTAGTTCGTACTAATTAAATGAAATTATAGGATATTACGTGCCAACGTTCGTACTCACTCGTAGTATATACAGGGTGTTTTTTTAGAAAATACACATTCTTTATTAAAAAGAAGTCATGTCCGTGATACACCTGTATACTTCGCTGCTGCTTAAGTTACTCTGAAAGAACTAACAAACAAAAAAAATTTATGTAACTTCTTTAAAAGTGTCTTCAGGGTAGTTTAAATGGCGAGCTTGGAGAAGCAGTCACTTTTTATTGGACCTTCATTTTTTTAAAGATCTTGAAAATCGACAATAATTCGAGATATTGTCATTGAATTTCAAGCGTAAATCCAGGAAATATCGAAACCGAGCGCCCCGGGAGCGCAGGAAAGGCGGCCCCGCTATCATATCAGACCGAAACGCCGTGTGACGACAAGCGCGATGACGTTTGAAACTGAACATCTCGTGCAGTCGCGGCATATACTGATACGGCACGATCTGCTCGTCTCTCTTTCTCTCTCTCTTCCCCTTCCACTCTGTTTCTCTTTTTATCCCCTACCCTTTTCCCCTGTTCAGGGTAGCCAACCGGAATTACCTGTGATTAACCTCGCTGCCTTTCTACGCATCCGTTCTCTCTCTTTCTCTTTGCTGGCAAGCATGTGCCGGTATGTGTCTGGTCAGGATTTCCCACGGCATGCTATCATTCAAACTTCACCTCACACTTCTTTACAGGGCGTTGCCGTCTGACGCACAGCGGGACGCGCTCAGTCTCGATATTGCCTAGATTTAGCCTTCAATTTCGATGATGAATATCTGAAATTACGTGAGCTTTTTCGCATTTCTAAAAAAAAAAAAATGGTATGCCATAAGTTGTGACGCCCCACAGCTTCTCCATATAAACTGCCATCGAGGTAAAAATAATAAAGTGAATTATCAAATTTTTGTTAATTATCGTGTCAGTATAACTTAAGCAGCGGCAAAGTATTTCCGCCTCGTCGCAGAGTTCGTATCGGAAGATGACAGGTGTCTCATGGTCATAGCTTTTTGTACAAAAAGGAATTGCATGCATTGTCAAATAAAAGCTTATGCATATATATATATATATATATATATATATATATATATATACGCGTGTGTGTGTGTACGTGTGTTAGACGGGTTCGTCCTTGTTTACTTGTCATCCTTGCTTTTTGCAAACTGTATTTCTCATATTGTTTGTTTTGCTACGAGACACGTCTTTTGTTCGCGGCAACATTGAAAATATAAACTTTGTTTCGGCGGCCACTGCAACGACCGCAATGATATGAGCGTAGACATAAAGCAACCTGGAAAGCGGAGCGCGTTGCTTGAACTAGTTTTGAGCAATTTAGCAAGCTCAGCGATCCGGCCTTTAGAACGTTCAAAACGCGCGAGCATTTTGTGACCCATTCTGGCCCCAGCTGGTGTGCTTTTGCCTCTCAGCTTTCCATATTCGCTTCTTGATTTCACGGCGAATAGGCATTCGCGTTTCTTTGAGGATTGCGTAATGCCCGATAATAAAATATTGCGGAGGCAATGCGATATCGTGAGTGACAAAAAAATGTCACAGTTTCGCCCTAAGGGCGAAGCAATGAATGCGATAGCAACACAGCAATGTCATACGAAGTAAGGTGAGCGGCTTTGGTAACAATATGAATTGTAGTAAACATGAGCTGATTAAGTAAGCAGGTGTGCTGCGGCGTAAGTAGACCGACATGAAGAGAGACTCGATGACCACGAGAAGGCGCGTGTGAAACGGTGGTGTTGATGAGAAGCGCTTCCCGTGGGCAGCGCGCGTGCGAAGGGACACACCTGTAGCGCTGCACTGCCGATCCGGGCAGCATTACATGTGTAGCGTGCGTTGGAAAATGTGACCCGACTATTACTAACTGAATGAACAAGCGTGGTGTGAGCGCGCACAAACAAACATGAAGAGATCACACTGAATGACTGCAGACGACTGTCAAAACGCTGGCAGCAAGCATACGCCGCTGCGGGCGAAGGTACGTGCGGTCTATCGCTTCAACAGGAACTGAGCCGCGAATGCACGGCTCATAAAGGTCAGAGCCGTGTGGAGATAAGAGACGGTGCGGCGAGCGACGAGCGCGGTTGTTGGCAGAAGTGCGCCTCCCCCCCCCCCCCGCTTCCTCCGGCGCTGGCTTCCTGCTTCCTTGCTTGCGCGCGGGAGAGATAAGAGACCGTGCGGCCGAGCGACGAGCGCGGTTGTTGGCACAGTAGAAGTGCCCCCCCCCCCCCCCCCCCCCCCGCTCCCTCCGGCGCTGGCTTCCCGCTTCATTGCTTGCGCGTGGGGGATTGAGTGCGTTCGCTCTCCGTGATACCGTGCGTCGCAGCACGCTTGCGCTCGGGCATACGGCGCGCGGTGAAGATTTTATCTATACGGAACCTCACGGCGACGGCGACGGCGACGACGACGGCGACGCCGACGGCAGAAATCCGGTTGAAGTGTCCATATAATTGCTATCGCAATAAAAAGTAGGGTTAGTGCGGGTAAAAGAAGCCGCCATTAATGCTACTGCAGTAAATAGCCCTAACCACACTATCGGTGCTGTGCTCTGTCAGCGCTTCTTCAGATCAAGCTGGCGTCAATTCAGCGGGGGGTTGAGTGACCTTTTTTTTTGTTACTTTTGAAAACAGATAAGGCAATCCACCATCGTGATGCAGGAGTCATGCATGTTGGTTTTGATACGGACAAATAACTTATCCACCTAGGCCATCGAGGCTAAAGAACTTTGATTTTCAACTGATAAGTCGAGAAACGAAACACAATCTTGAATCATAGACCATAATTTTCAAATCATGCAGATAATGATAGACATCGTGCCATAGAGAAATTAGAACTCAAAATCCCGTTTAATTCTAACATTGTTGCTTTCCGGGGCCTTTGTACCTAAAGCTCATTTTCTACGATCTGTGAGAAATGTTACCTTACATATGTCAGAAAGCAGGGTACTTGTGTAAGGTTCTGTTGAAAAGAGTCCAAGGTTCATTATGGCTTGAACATTAATTTTGTGTGTAGAGGTTCGAGAATGGCCTCGTCACAGAACTCGTAGCAAATGCCTGACCAGACGTTTTGTTTGATCTTTCAGAACACAATATATCCTTGCCAGAGACGCGCCTTTAGAAATTGCCGCACTGATTCTTTCACAAACCCCTTTGTCGTAACTTAAGGTCCCTGACCGGAACATGGTACATGTTTTTGTTTGCATTGCTAAGAATGCCTGATGCAACTGACCATGCGTGAATCACTGTGCCCACTATGTCAACGTATATGCAATGCCGCGCTATAGTTATTGCTGTGACTGCTTTTCACTTAGTGAGCACTGTTCTGTTTGTCGTAACACACCCCAAATGGAAGACGGGTGACGTTATTTGTAGAGCAGCTGAAAGCACCAACTTTCCCTTCGTGCCAGTTGTGCCAATGGTATATAAATATTAATTTCTCCACATCCATGGCAGCTTGGTGAAAAAAAAAAGCGAACGAAGTTATGTAGACAATCGCACGTAAGTAGACTTATTCATTTGTTTTAATATTGCTAAAAAAATGAAGAAACATGGCAAACTGCCATGCGCTCACTTGCCAGTGGTTTTGTATGAGCATAAAAAGCTCTGACAAAAGCCACACTCAACTCTGAAGTGGCCAATATATACATTGCCAGCCAAATACGTTTTTTTTCTTTTTTTCTCTCTCTTTTCTTATATTTTTGCGACCGCTTGTCACATACAGATCGTGCGAACGAATTAGGTCCACTCGCAACTTTTACGAATGGTGCCCTGAAGTACAATACAGGAGGTCCAGATAAAAGAAAAGAAAAAAAAAAGGGGGGGGGGGGGGTGGAGCGCGTACAGTCTCTGCGTTATACGTTCGAGTTCTCAACGCCTATTCACCGCTTGTAAGCTAGGAAATGACCAGGAAACCAACGTTCCCAATTCAGTTTCTGGAAGTTCGGCGGGAACGGCGTAGTGCTGATTTTCTGGTTCCGAAAGCACCGGCTAGGGTAATTGCCCATTCAACATTTGTTGGGAGAACATAAATATTACCATAGACTCGGTGGTATTTGCACCATGAACTGCCTTTTTTTATCTTTCATTGTAGCTAACGCAAACAACTAGGAGAACGTTTCGTCACGTCCACGAGCAGTAAGTAAGAATCTACGGGTGTGACACATGCGACAGATCATGTAATGCAATTTTCGCTCGTTTTGAAAAAAATAAAAAATGCTGGACGCACCGGCTTTTGTGTTAGGCTTGCTCCTCATTGGACCTACTTGTCAATAAATGGAAATTGTTTCTATTTACACGACTGAGCTGTTTTAGGTTCTCATTTTTATCTTAAGTTTTTTTACTCTCGCCGCGGTGGCCCATTGTCTCTGGCGCTGAGCAGCTAAGCACGAAGTCGCGGGTTGGATACCTGGCCGCGGCGGCCGCATTTCTATGGAGGCGGAATGCAAGAATCCTCGTATACTTAGATTTAAGTGCACGTCAAAGAACCTCATACGGTCAAAATTAATCCGGAGTGCACCGCTACAGTGTGCCTCATAATCATATATAGTGGTTTTGGCGCGTGAAACTAGAGAACTCTTAAGAATACCTAAATTTAATTTTTTCTGTTTAGTTTTACAAGCTTCTCATTTACAGTTATATATTCGAGCGTTCCGCTTTTTTCGTAATATTCAATATTAGCGTTACGGTATTCTGACAAAAAAAGGAGCAATACTAAATCGTAAAATTGGACCTGCCTTACCGTAATGTACTACATTAAAGGTGCCCTGCAACACCTTTTGTGAGAAGTGTGTAATGTGTCTTGTTTAGAAGAACGTCTTCTATAGCAAACGTTTTCCAATAAAAGGGGTCTTTAAATGGGCTTTGTATGAGCTGACGTATCGGCAATCAAATGCTGCACTTATCATGCGTATTCCCTTCCTCCTTTTTTCTATTCACTACGATTTGCCACTGCACCAGCGCGTATATAAACGATACCCATAACACTACGCACACGATTGAGCTAAGCATCGGTAATGGCGTAGTCGGCATGAAAGTGGTATCGTTATTCCTCCCCAAATGGCCCCACCGCCTCACCAAGCACGGAAATGGCGGCACTTATTCCTACCAGAAGCATGCATAGTAATGACGTCTATCGAAATTCGACCAATAGCCATCGTACATAAGAGTGCGCACAAAAAGGCGGCGCAGATTTTTGAAAGTGCCAGTGTTGGTAGTCTTGTTATCAAACATTCAGAGGCGATGTCTTGGTAAATGCCAGAGAAATGCGTTATCATTACGTCGCACGTCTTTAAGGTCCCGGATGCATGATTTAAACCGCGTTCGCCATATTGCAAAGTGTTGTTCGGGACCTCATTCGGCACACGTTCTGCTACTTCGAAGAGCTGACGTGCATATATGTGTTACAAACACATATAAAGTACAATAGTGCTAACACCTTAAAATGCTAATTTCGCCGCAGTTGTACAGGGGCAATATTTGGCTTAGATTATCATAAGTATAGTCACCATCTGCATGTTCCTCAGCATGTTCATAACTGTATAAATGAACATCTGCGTGCATTTAATGCCCATTTAATGATTTTGTTTTATGTTATCGTATGCTTTATCGTGCTTTTTCTGCTCTGTCATGCTGTGGTAGGAGCGGCTTCAAGACGGCACCTAAACGTTTTTTTTTTTTTGGCACACGAAACGTCCTTTACCTTGGCAGTTGTTTTACGCGATATCTATTTATGTCATGGACAAGCCTTTTGGCTATCGGTCTGCGTACACTCTCGAGAATCTAGAGTGATGACTTTCACCGAAAACGAACAATATTAGAGCAGCCACAATATTATCTGGCTGCACGCGAGTTTGCTAACGAAGGAGCGCCGGCAGAGAACCGCACATAACTCGATTTACTCAGCACGCCCCAGCGCAAATAGTTCACCGCAACTTCTAATCGATGCTTAAGATACCCACCGTGCGGCGCTCGTATTACGGCAAAACCTGAAGTCCTTGCCACCAGGGAAACGAAATAGCGCCAAAATCGGATAGAAATTTGCCACGTGCCTGCCAAATAATTAGTAATTACGCGTAATCAAATTTTGGACGTCAGCTTCGCTAAGGAAGGCAAAGAAACAAATAAGGGAAGTCAGGTTTTTTTCTCTTTTTCTAAAAAAAAAAATGTCCTTCGCCGAACAGAAAAAGAAGAGAAAAACGTTAGACGAAAACTGATAGCAACTAGTGGAGGAAATAAACAGTGGCTTCCTCAGCAGACAAAATAGGTTCGAAAGAAGCTACTTTTCGTCTAGACTCCGCAGGCTGCTTGCTGCCTATTCTTTCCAGAAAACGTACTTAGGCGTTGGTTACGTGCGCTTTCCTCTGATGCTCCGGTTATCGTATTATCCGGACGGGAAGAAATCGCATCAACCGCACGTGCCGCTGTTAAGAAAGATCCGATGGAGGGCTGCTCGTGTGGTGAGAGCTGTATCCTTGTCTTTATGGTGGCTTGCACTGGCGAGCCGCTTCGAAGCCGCTCGTCAAGGATTGTTCGAGGAGAATAGCTGGCCTTTAAACGCAGCGAAGGAATTGATGAATTCTTACTCGAAAACTAATTAGCCAGACCCAGATACGAAACAAGATATGTCTTCGAACAGGCAGTACTGTAAAAAATATTTTTGAACGGATCTTGAGCTCGAATAGTCTAGAATTTCTCCAATTATTGTACGGCTTTACTGGATTAGGCAGAAAGCGTTATTATGAAAATGTAACTGGATAGGTTGGGAGGCAGTGGGCTATCAAATGGTCCATTTCAATATAACTTCTGACTGGTCTAAAATATATATTCATTTTTTTTGTGTTTCTTCAAAGCAAGCATGAATTGCGAAATCGTGTTGCTAGGCGAACTCTAGGGTGGCTGGTACCTGTCTGTCATTCATGATTTCTGCCTTACTTAAATGTACTTCATACCCATGCCCTGCCTTTCGTTATTCTTTCATATCAAGTATGACTATCCATCTATGGCCGGCGTATTGTAGTTAATCGATTTAATGTATCTGACAGCAAGAACCAGATAAATTCATGCCAGCAAGATGTTCGCAACAAACGCACCAAGCGCGCACAGGGAAAGAATTACTCAGTTCTTCATACTGTTAGCCCTAGTGTAACAAGACTGGAGTTAGCCAAGGTTAGGTCCATGTGGCGTCATGTGGGAAACATGGCCACTTTTGAAAACTATTGGGAATTTTGTCGTTTGAAATAGGTACGTATCCGACAAGTAAGAGTAGACCACAGATGGCTTGAATGCATGAATGCTGTAATGCAATTCAACGTGGAATTGAGCGCTCGTAGAATTAATGTCGCAGACGTCGTTGCACAGAAAAAATGTCACAGTTTCGCCCTAAGGGCGAAGCAATGAATGCGATAGCAACACAGCAATGTCATACGAAGTAAGGTGAGCGGCTTTGGTAACAATATGAATTGTAGTAAACATGAGCTGATTAAGTAAGCAGGTGTGCTGCGGCGTAAGTAGACCGACATGAAGAGAGACTCGATGACCACGAGAAGGCGCGTGTGAAACGGTGGTGTTGATGAGAAGCGCTTCCCGTGGGCAGCGCGCGTGCGAAGGGACACACCTGTAGCGCTGCACTGCCGATCCGGGCAGCATTACATGTGTAGCGTGCGTTGGAAAATGTGACCCGACTATTACTAACTGAATGAACAAGCGTGGTGTGAGCGCGCACAAACAAACATGAAGAGATCACACTGAATGACTGCAGACGACTGTCAAAACGCTGGCAGCAAGCATACGCCGCTGCGGGCGAAGGTACGTGCGGTCTATCGCTTCAACAGGAACTGAGCCGCGAATGCACGGCTCATAAAGGTCAGAGCCGTGTGGAGATAAGAGACGGTGCGGCGAGCGACGAGCGCGGTTGTTGGCAGAAGTGCGCCTCCCCCCCGCTTCCTCCGGCGCTGGCTTCCTGCTTCCTTGCTTGCGCGCGGGAGAGATAAGAGACCGTGCGGCCGAGCGACGAGCGCGGTTGTTGGCACAGTAGAAGTGCCCCCCCCCCCCCCCCCCCCCCCCGCTCCCTCCGGCGCTGGCTTCCCGCTTCATTGCTTGCGCGTGGGGGATTGAGTGCGTTCGCTCTCCGTGATACCGTGCGTCGCAGCACGCTTGCGCTCGGGCATACGGCGCGCGGTGAAGATTTTATCTATACGGAACCTCACGGCGACGGCGACGGCGACGGCGACGCCGACGGCAGAAATCCGGTTGAAGTGTCCATATAATTGCTATCGCAATAAAATATGGCTGTGCGTTTTCTTGTTGAATCACTTGTTAATAATAGACATTGTAGGAAGACATCACTTTGTGCATTGCCTGAAGCTACTACAGCGTTAACGTCAGATCTTTCGCACTGCTGTTACAGTGGGAAGTCTGTATACTATCTGTCAATTAGAAAAAAATGTCACAGTTTCGCCCTAAGGGCGAAGCAATGAATGCGATAGCAACACAGCAATGTCATACGAAGTAAGGTGAGCGGCTTTGGTAACAATATGAATTGTAGTAAACATGAGCTGATTAAGTAAGCAGGTGTGCTGCGGCGTAAGTAGACCGACATGAAGAGAGACTCGATGACCACGAGAAGGCGCGTGTGAAACGGTGGTGTTGATGAGAAGCGCTTCCCGTGGGCAGCGCGCGTGCGAAGGGACACACCTGTAGCGCTGCACTGCCGATCCGGGCAGCATTACATGTGTAGCGTGCGTTGGAAAATGTGACCCGACTATTACTAACTGAATGAACAAGCGTGGTGTGAGCGCGCACAAACAAACATGAAGAGATCACACTGAATGACTGCAGACGACTGTCAAAACGCTGGCAGCAAGCATACGCCGCTGCGGGCGAAGGTACGTGCGGTCTATCGCTTCAACAGGAACTGAGCCGCGAATGCACGGCTCATAAAGGTCAGAGCCGTGTGGAGATAAGAGACGGTGCGGCGAGCGACGAGCGCGGTTGTTGGCAGAAGTGCGCCTCCCCCCCCCCCCCCCCCCCCCCCCCCCCCCCCCCCCCCCCCCCCGCTTCCTCCGGCGCTGGCTTCCTGCTTCCTTGCTTGCGCGCGGGAGAGATAAGAGACCGTGCGGCCGAGCGACGAGCGCGGTTGTTGGCACAGTAGAAGTGCCCCCCCCCCCCCCCCCCCCCCCCCCCGCTCCCTCCGGCGCTGGCTTCCCGCTTCATTGCTTGCGCGTGGGGGATTGAGTGCGTTCGCTCTCCGTGATAGCGTGCGTCGCAGCACGCTTGCGCTCGGGCATACGGCGCGCGGTGAAGATTTTATCTATACGGAACCTCACGGCGACGGCGACGGCGACGGCGACGCCGACGGCAGAAATCCGGTTGAAGTGTCCATATAATTGCTATCGCAATAAAAACTTGATATAAGAAAAGCTTGCGACCCTTTATACGCAATGCCTCGATCATGATTACATATATGCCGGATACTTGGAAGAAAGGCAGCAGAAATACATACGACGAGAAAGGAGATCCTAAAGAACTGAATAACTATCGGAATGCCAGGTTGCTTTCGGAATTTACAAGATATTTACCAACGCAATTTGGAATATAGTAAGGAGAAAACTTGACTTCAGTCAATCCATGGAGCAAGCTGGTATTAGAAAGAGATATTATACATTGGCACAAATATATATCATCAATCAGGTTTTTTAGAAGTCTGCTGAATATAACCGACCCCTCTGTATGACCTTCTTAGATTAAGGAAAGGCGTTTGATACATTATAAGTTCAAGCAGCCATGGAGGCATCTCGTAGTCAAGGAGTAAAGGAAGCATACTTAAGCGTCTAAAGATCTGTAGAGATTCCACCGCTCACAGGATTCTTCGCAAATGGGAAAATGACAGAAATACGCTCGCTTAGCCTCTCGGTCGCTGACGATTCGCGCGTCGCGCACCTGGTCTGTGTCCTGTTGCCTCCGGGTGCGCCTCGACTCACGATCTTGCGCTAGCCGCTCGGCTCGTTGCTCGGACGTTTCCTGGGCACGCTTGAGACGACGAGCGTCGGCACGCCGGCGCTTCCCCGCTGCAATTTGGTCGTCGGTCTTTTCCCTGCGTTGTCTGGGCATGTCTTGTAGAGTGGGTTGTATTTCATCAAGCGGCCATTTATGTTTTGCCCTGCCTCAGACAGCGCTTCCTTTATGTTGAATCGGCCGCATCTGGCTGGCATTGATAAAATTGAGGAGGCGCTGCGTGAGACATGGACGCCATCTGGCAATACATCGGGAAACATGAGCTTGTGCAGAGGGTGTCCTTCCTCCACGGCAGAGGGCGCTCGTCGGCGCGCAGTCGGGGAAACACGAGCTTGTGCAGAGGGTTCCCTCCCTTCGTGGCAGACGTCGTTCGTCGGCGCGCATAGCATGGCATTTTCAGCGCAGCTTAAGAAACTAGGGTCTTTAGAGTTACGTATCTATGTATTTTCTATTAAAGGAACACACCTCCTAATACTTACCTAGTGATGTTGCGCCTCAGATATGCGTAATATTTACTTATAACGTTCACAAGTATGAACAGCCGTACCAGTTTAAGTAGTGTGGGCGGTAAGCAAGTGGTCCAACTTTGGCCGGGTGGCTGAATCGGTTGACAGACAGACAGACAGACAGACAGACAGACAGACAGACAGACAGACAGACAGACAGACAGACAGACAGACAGACAGACAGACAGACAGACAGACAGACAGACAGACAGACAGACAGACAGACAGACAGACAGACAGACAGACAGACAGACAGACAGACAGACAGACAGACAGACAGACAGACAGACAGACAGACAGACAGACAGACAGACAGACAGACAGACAGACAGACAGACAGACAGACAGACAGACAGACAGACAGACAGACAGACAGACAGACAGACAGACAGACAGACAGACAGACAGACAGACAGACAGACAGACAGACAGACAGACAGACAGACAGACAGACAGACAGACAGACAGACAGACAGACAGACAGACAGACAGACAGACAGACAGACAGACAGACAGACAGACAGACAGACAGACAGACAGACAGACAGACAGACAGACAGACAGACAGACAGACAGACAGACAGACAGACAGACAGACAGACAGACAGACAGACAGACAGACAGACAGACAGACAGACAGACAGACAGACAGACAGACAGACAGACAGACAGACAGACAGACAGACAGACAGACAGACAGACAGACAGACAGACAGACAGACAGACAGACAGACAGACAGACAGACAGACAGACAGACAGACAGACAGACAGACAGACAGACAGACAGACAGACAGACAGACAGACAGACAGACAGACAGACAGACAGACAGACAGACAGACAGACAGACAGACAGACAGACAGACAGACAGACAGACAGACAGACAGACAGACAGACAGACAGACAGACAGACAGACAGACAGACAGACAGACAGACAGACAGACAGACAGACAGACAGACAGACAGACAGACAGACAGACAGACAGACAGACAGACAGACAGACAGACAGACAGACAGACAGACAGACAGACAGACAGACAGACAGACAGACAGACAGACAGACAGACAGACAGACAGACAGACAGACAGACAGACAGACAGACAGACAGACAGACAGACAGACAGACAGACAGACAGACAGACAGACAGACAGACAGACAGACAGACAGACAGACAGACAGACAGACAGACAGACAGACAGACAGACAGACAGACAGACAGACAGACAGACAGACAGACAGACAGACAGACAGACAGACAGACAGACAGACAGACAGACAGACAGACAGACAGACAGACAGACAGACAGACAGACAGACAGACAGACAGACAGACAGACAGACAGACAGACAGACAGACAGACAGACAGACAGACAGACAGACAGACAGACAGACAGACAGACAGACAGACAGACAGACAGACAGACAGACAGACAGACAGACAGACAGACAGACAGACAGACAGACAGACAGACAGACAGACAGACAGACAGACAGACAGACAGACAGACAGACAGACAGACAGACAGACAGACAGACAGACAGACAGACAGACAGACAGACAGACAGACAGACAGACAGACAGACAGACAGACAGACAGACAGACAGACAGACAGACAGACAGACAGACAGACAGACAGACAGACAGACAGACAGACAGACAGACAGACAGACAGACAGACAGACAGACAGACAGACAGACAGACAGACAGACAGACAGACAGACAGACAGACAGACAGACAGACAGACAGACAGACAGACAGACAGACAGACAGACAGACAGACAGACAGACAGACAGACAGACAGACAGACAGACAGACAGACAGACAGACAGACAGACAGACAGACAGACAGACAGACAGACAGACAGACAGACAGACAGACAGACAGACAGACAGACAGACAGACAGACAGACAGACAGACAGACAGACAGACAGACAGACAGACAGACAGACAGACAGACAGACAGACAGAAGATCCAGACAGACAGACGACAGACAGCAGACAGACAGACCAAATTTTCAGCGTTTTAAGTTCCCCAAGAAAGACTACTCGTCTTTAAAATAGGGTGTTAGGCAAAGAGAGACATATCTTCATTGTTACTCACTGCATTCTTTCGAGTGATGTTGACGATGCTAAATTGGGAATGAATAGATGTAAAAGGGAAGTGGGAGTGTCTTAGCGACCTGCGGTTTGCTGATGACGTCCGCTTCAGCGACGTAGCTCATGCGGCAGAGTCTGCGTTCATGTACCGCATTTTACCGTTATGCTTGAAAAGAAAAGTATACAATCAGTGCATACTTTCAGTGCTACTTCAGCCCTTATAGGCGGGGCTGAAATTTGGAGGCTAACACAGAAACTCGAGGAGAATCAAGAGCCACGTCAAGAGCCATGCAACAAGTGATGAAACGGAAAGGGCAAGAACAATTTTACTGTGTAACGTTTTCACTAAATAATGAGATTTGATGTCTTGAAACTGCTGAGTGGGCTATGGGGAACGCCGTAGTGGCGGGCTCCGGAGTAATTCTGACCACCTGGGTTTCCAAAACGTTCAGAAAAAGCAAGGCACGCGAGCGTTCTTTTCCTTTCTTTCTTTCTTTCTTTCTTTCTTTCTTTCTTTTTGTATTTCACTCTCATCGGAATGTTGCCGCAAAGGCCGGAAATCGAACCCACGACCTCGTGATCAGCAGCGACTGAGCTACCCTGACAAGCTGGCGTAACGTTGACAGCAAGAAAGTGGTGTGTAAACTAGAGAGCAAACGGGTGTAGCTGATATTGAGAATAGGAGAATGTAGCGGAGCGGGCGGATCACGTGATGCGAAGAGCAGATAGCTCCGCGAAGATTTGCGCACGTCAGGCCTAGTGCGTGAGTTTGGCTCCCACCGGCGGCAAGTTGTCCTTTCTGCCCCTTTAACTTACCCCGTTTTGCATTAAGAATATGAAACTGAGCGCATAGTAAGCCTCATGATATTAAGTTTACGTTCCAATTAAACAAATTCACAGCCTTTCCACTACTGTGAAGATGGAAGACAGCGAAGCTGTGACTATGGTGGGTCTGCTACAGTGAATATTGCTATAGTGAATGTATATATTATCATATTTATTAATTATATTGAGCGTCTGCGACATGATCGTAAAATAGCAAGGACACCGGCGCCCGGCGCGATGGCCAAGTAGTGCGTTTGCTGCGCCAAGTCCGCCCCATCGTCATAGACTAGCGTATGAGTCACAGCGTTCATAGCCGCGGCACAATGCACGGCAGCGTCAGGATCCTGTGAGATCTCTCCCGTTCCTGCTCTCGGCGGCTCATACCCACATATTCAACGAGGGTATGAGCCACACATTTCTTTCTTACCTTCTCTCTTTCTTTATTTCCTTCCTTCCTTCCTTCCTTTTCTCTTTCTTTCTGGTCCCTGGCTCATACCCACATATCCAATACGGGTATGCGCCACACGCAATTTTATTATCGTTAATCGTGACGTAACTCACGAGTATGTGATGTTATTGATGTAGTGACCTAATAGTCATGTTAGTCATTCGTTTTGACACCTGTGCTAAGGCACAATAGGCGGGAAACCGCCACGTACATGGAGCCGAAATTGTTGTACACGCCGGTCGGTCTACGGTCGCCACCTGCGTGTACCGAACATGCGCTTGTGCTCGGCATGGCATCCAATGGCACGAGCGCAAACCGAAGGGCGCCAATGAGCCAGCTGCGGAAGACGACGACGACGCCCGAGCCTATGATGATGATGATAGTATTTTTTCTACACGCGGACACGATCCTGGAGGAACTAGCCCTTAACAGCTTTGCTGTAAAAACAGCCTGTTTTCACTTGCCAGCCGAGCTATCAGCTCCGAGAACCCTCTCCCTTCTTATTTCTGTCACCCATCCGTCTCTAAATTCTTCCGCTTCCCCACACTGCTGACCGATGTTCAGGTGTCAGCCGCGCGCTAGACAGTTACGTTGCAGTCAGCAGGCTTTGCTTTTCTCTATCAACCAAACTCTATCTCTATCTATCTTCGTTGTTTATTGGATTCACATGGTTTTCATTAGAATTCGAGCTGCTTAGTTCCTCTTATTCTTCTCCGTTATTGCAAAGTGAGTTGTCTCAACCCTACTCTCCTTATTGCCTCGTGCTCATGATCCAACTCTGACAGCCTTAATGAAAAATAATTTACCTTTGCTTTCAGACCTTTATGAAATATCTTAGTGGGTGTGCTTTGCAGAGGAACGTGCACGCGTGATCACGATGCCAAGCGTTATACTGTGCTCATTAGGCTTGCATTCATGAGGACCTACTTACGGCCGTCGTGAAAGCTCAGGTGCGTTACAACACCTGAGCTTGTTGTACCGCTGTATGTTACACGCGCTTATGCCACAGTAAATGCCTTTAAGCACGTGTAATGAGGGAGAATTACGTGCGAGCACTTCAAAAGCCAGTTAGTGGGCCTGTAGCCCATTGAGCGTAAGTGACACGTGGGCGATTACTGTGCGCGCAGGTGTTTCTCTGCTTGATTGCAGCGAAATGTGATACGCAGCCGGGTCATTAGGCTGGAGCATGTGAATGTCCGTTAGTGCTTTTACGAGTCATTATTTCGGCACACTCGAAGATACAACGGTAGAGCTGGTAACTATGTTATGTGGGAGCAATGGCCTCGTTATTGTTTCCCCTCGTATAGCTGGCAGCCTCAATTTCGCCACATGCCTATTGTAGGCTGGTGAATAGGACCACTGCTCTCAAGAACGTGAGAGTGGGATTCATGTATCAAACGTAGCGTTACGGCAACACCATAGCAACATGTCACTGTCATAGTCAACATGACGCAATGTTGAAACATGACACAACATGTTATAGCAACATGTCGTGGCAACATGTGATAGGAGGACGAACCTGCACGCAGGTAGTTAGCGATCAGGGGAAGTAGCTGAAGAAAATCTTGCGGATGTATCCAGAGGATCGATCCAGAATGCACGCATGCATTGTGTACGACATGTGAAGTTCACCTGTGAAGAAAGAAGTGTTTTATTAGTTTTCACAATGGTTTAGATGCTGATCTTTGGAAATCAAAAGGCATGCGATGACATAAGCTGTGGCCACAAAGCTATTTTCTCAACGGTTCAGGCCAGTTGCAAGCTTCACGTCAGAGATCTCCGAACTGCACCCGAAGTGAGAAGGAGGGCTCAAAAACATTTATAGACTTCTACGCTGCACGAACATTTGCGAGTGCAATGGCAATTCATGCAAAATGAGAATTTCTCGCTTATATGAAATTAACTCTATTTGCGAGAGTTCGTACCAATGGAACGCCTTCACTGTAATCAGGCACAAGAATAGTAAACGTACACTGGTACGAAAACCTTTTAAAATTCGGTACACTTGCAGAAAGAAGTTGCTGGAGCACCGTTGTTTTTTTATAGTGTACACATCGCTTTACGTTGTCATTAGTATGATTGAACAGTGAATCACAAAGCAGTGAGCGCGTTTAAACGCTTGGCTCAACAAACTGACATGTTTGACGAGTACTGGATACATATAGCCGTGCATTCTTTGCATCAGTGTGAAACATTTCGTTGAGTCTTTTTTCGACACCCGTGGCCGGGTGGTGTTTCAACCATACCTCGTCGCTAAAGACGTTTACCCTTCTGTCACCAGCTTTTCATGTTTATTTGCGAGTTAGTAACGAAGGCAACCGATTTCTATTATATTTAATACTATAGTGTTTATTTTACTGAAAGTGGATAAAATGAAGGGGCAAAGTATTTCTAACTGGCTTTGCATTGGCGTTACTTTA
Organism: Dermacentor silvarum; assembly: GCF_013339745.2. NCBI lineage: Eukaryota > Metazoa > Arthropoda > Arachnida > Ixodida > Ixodidae > Dermacentor > Dermacentor silvarum. The sequence goes on from NC_051159.1 coordinate 123,142,098, forward strand.
TTTTACGGCTTCAAATAGCCAAAGTTTGACTTAATACACTATGTGTATTACCTAAGAGTAGAATACCTAAGAGTAGACAAAATATGTAAGTATGTATAGAACATTCATCATCTTCCTGGAATGTCTACGTCGTCGGTGTTGAAAGTGGGGTACATTTGGGCCTTGACGCAAAACCGAGAAACTGCCTGTCACATACAGTAAATGTGCTTTTTTGTTTCATTTAGTAACAGGCCCATTAAGTGGCTGTAGATAGCTTTTGTTTGACTTTCATTACCGTGTATTGTCGACGTGCGATCTGTGCATTATTTTATAAATAACCAGTTCAAATTTTTACATGTATTCTTGTAAGTGAATACACTATGACTTGCAGTGTTGTGGGGAATGATGTAATTGTGGTGAACAACAATATTAATTATTTTGTGTAGAGTTATGCGTGTAGTGCTTGACGTCACGAGTGGTGCCGGTTAATCCGTTTTCGCTCAGTCATGTAGTAGCTTGCAAACATGGGCCTCCTATAAAAAAATACAGACATAACAAACAAATGTCGGAACTTGTTCGACCCATAGTGAACTGTGCGTCAAACAAAGTTCCAACATATATCCAAAATATAATTACAAGAAATACTCGCCCCATCAAAGGGCGCTCTCAAGCCAAGCAAACCTCTCTATCTTCCATTCAAGAATTTCTTTGTGAGACTTACGTTGAACTACTCGGCAAACGCATTGACGATAAAGGCGTTGTTCGTTCTGCAGGTGAGGAGAACGTCAATATAATTAACAGAATAACGACCAGGTTTCAACATCACCATTTTATATACGAAACACCTGTCTCTTGCATCCACGACAAAAAGCGATGAGGCGGGCGAGGTATCACCTGCGCGCGGGGTGTGGCACTGCCGACTGCACGCGTCGTGCTTTGCCGTAAACTTTAATGAACGGATAGACACGAAATCGTTTCAGTGTCCTGGAAAAGTTGCGCTGTGCTGCAATGTATAAAGTCTCGCACTTTATTCACTGTGCGCTGAGCTTGAACTCAGCTGTTTGACTGGAACTGTCAGCCGTGCTACGCAGCACATTCTTGCAGCAGCGTTTCTACCTTATAAAGGATGCCCCGTTTACGTGTAGCGACGTTGACAGAAGTTAGATGTTGATCGACCTCTCTATCGAGGTATCCATATCCTAATGTTGCTTGCAACTTGATAGTTTATTTGTTTATATTACTTTATTTTGAAATAGGACAAAATGGGGAAGTCGAGTTACATTTTGCCTCAGTTTCTGGCCAACAACTGATTTATAACAAAACAACGAAATAAACTATTGTAACGGAAAGTAGCGCGAGATAACGACAATCGCAAGAGAGGGTATGAAAAGCAAGCACTCGTTTTTTCGTATCGTCACTTGTGATTGTGGTGATTTCGCGCTGCTTTTCGTTACAATTATGTATAACCCACGGGACTATGAAAAGTGTTTAACGAGGAAAAAAAAAGTTGCATGATTTCGCTTGCGATCTGACGTGCTACCTTTACCGAAGCTGTTATCTAGCAAGTTTTTTAAAAGTTCTTTAATATAAATTCCAAAAGTTTCTGCCATCTAAGCATCCATCTTTAGGGATCGCCACACGTTGGTTGTATCAGACATATATCCTCGGACACAATCTGCTTTATGGCTGAAATGTCGTTCTCGGGCGAGTGTTTTCGAAGCTATACGTAATCGTCTCCTTGTAGGGGCTTCGGTTTCTGCTAAAGCATTGCGTTCACCAAAAAAAAGGCGCACCATATTTGTTTTACAGCTGACAAGAAAGAGCGAGTTTGTGGTGATTTTGTTGTTTAACCTTCAGATTGCAGGATGTCGGTTTTACATTGTCATCAGTATGAATGAGTATAGTGCATCGTAAAAGAGTGAGTGCATTCAAACGCTCGCCTGAATTCGCTGGCACGTTTGATGGGTATTGAATGCACATGTAGAGCCACATGAAAAACACAGAATATATGCAAGAAAATTTCGCCAGTTTTCGCCCAAAGCGCGAATCAATGAAAGCGACAGCAAAGTTTAGCCGCGGCCGCGCTGAAACGTGAGCACCAGCGTGGTCATATATAGTGTAGCGTTCTGCGTTGCGCGACATGTTGATGATGATGACAGTGATTTACGGGAGCAAGTGACGCTTAATTCTGCAACCCTTGATGGAGCACGGTGCAGCGTCGTCCATGTTGGCCCGACGCAGCAGCTAAGGAAGGTAATTGCTGCGGGGCAGAAGGAAAAGTGCCCCGGCAGTTACCAGGCGTCTCGCAACGCTGACGTGATGAGGAAATGCGCCAGTGAGGTTGCAGGCGTCGCACCACAGTGGTGCCTAAGATGAGACCGACGGGAAACCTTTCGGCGTTGGACAGCATCCTGTTTACGTTTACGGCCCGTTTCGCTCAGACCAGTGCATGTGCACAGCAGCTCAGTATGAGAACACTGGCGTGCTTATAGACGTTTTCAACGAGAGCGCCCATGGGCGTCGCCGTAGTGCCCTCTGAGCGGTGCTAACTGCATGCGCGTTAAGCCCCGCGCAAAAGCATTGCAGAAGCTGCCTCGCGTTTCTGTGTGCTTCCGTGCTACTGTACAAGGAGGAGGTTCTCGCCCGCTTCGATGAAAGCGGTAATAATAAAAAAAAACACCGCATATCCACGGGGTGAATGATGATGAGTGGGCGAAGCTCCGGAGGGAATCATCGGTAAACCGTGAATCTTCCGTGTAATTCGCCCAGTCTCGCCGCACTAAATCGAACGATTGACTTCCACCAATGACATGCGCCATATGTGACGTCATTCCTATTTTATAACAGTGCCCTTCATTATAATTGCACCATCTCCCGCTTAAGGGGACGCTAGTACAAACGCGTTAGAAACGTGCAGTACTCTCTAGTAAGGGGGAGAGGCCACAGCGTCTTACGCAGCCGTTTACACATCCCGGAACGTGCACCGCTTTTGCCGACGCCATCAGCGTTTATGAATACGGGGGTAAGGCGGAGAGGCCACAGCGTCTTACACCAGCTTCTTACACGGGCCGTAACGCGCTAGCACAAACGCGTTAGAAACGCGCAGTCTTTCGTTAATGTTGGGTATTTATTGTCATCGTGGTGCGTGTGTCCATGTGCGCTTCGTGGCGTAGTGGTTAGCGCTGCACGTTCGGAAGCGAGGGGTCCCTGGTTCGATTCCGCGCTACGGACACAACTTTCGGAATTTTTTTTCATAAAAGTAGACGTGGCTACCTACTACTACGACGACGACTACTACTACTGCTACTACAGAGGAGGGACAGACCCACACCCTAAGGAGCTTCGCCCCTAAAAGAGCACATTAAGGAGCAGGCGCGAAATCTGCATGTGGTGAAGGGCTGGCGACATCTGTTTCTTAGAATGAAGTAGAGCGTCAGGAGAAAAGAGAACTTGAAATCATCCGGAAGGCTACAGCTGAAAAATGTGCCGACCAGTTAACTATGCAATGACCATGACGACTGCGTGTGAGACGTATGAATGGAATGTGTTGCAGTGTCTTACGCTTCATCACCAGTGCCTTTCGCTTCACCAAACATCCTGCGCAAACTGAATGAGCAGCCATCCTATTGAACCAATTTTCCGCAACTAAATTTGCTTTCAGAAAACAATACATCAAAAGAAGAGCGGGCAAGTTTAATCTTGCATGCTCGGAGAACTCAGAAAAAAAAAAACACAGTCTCTCCTATTCAGAACCGTGAAATGGTTTAGTTTCAGTCAATCCCGTTCACAGCAGCCTAACTGCCTTTTTCGAAGCGCAGTATAGCTAAGCTTTGCTGGCACGAAATCGCGGCACTTGCTTCTTCAATATGAGGGCTTTCTTTCTTTACATTTACATTAATTATTCTGTTGGCAGGCTTGTTAAAAAAATGTTGCTATTGCACTCGCATAGAGGCGAATGATGATCTGCCCGAAATTTAGAAGGCTAGCGGCTCATTTTTATGAAGTTTCTGCTTGCCCTGTATTTAACAATAATTTTAGTTTTCGCACTCCCCCAATATAGTAAATTCACCTAATCTAACCTAATTTAACCTAATATAACCTAACCGAAACCGGGCAGACGCAGAGTAAACGTACTCAGTAGGCGAGTAACAAGGACTGCTAAATGTTTCGCTAAATTTGGGAAAACCTGTCCCATACTGCAATATGAATGATGTTCCGTAATGTTCCGTCTAAAGTCAAAAGGTGATAACACCTTTGCCGCGCGCAGTATGCTGTATGTGCCAGTGAAAGCGCGCGAAGTGGAGCCAACGATGACAGCTCAATCTAGCGTGCGCAAGAGAGGAAAGCTGACAGAAAACGTGCCGTCTTACGTCGCGTGAATGGCCGTGGGGGGATGACAGGGAGGGAGGGAGGGAGAGAGACGGCGTTGTTCTGCGGCAGCAACTACGTATTTCACGACCGCTCGCAAAAACGCCAGGCCCCCTTCCTCCCGCGCTGCCTCCCCGCTTTTCTCCCGGCGCGTCTCCGACGATCGTGGCTCAACTCGCGCGCCCAGAGAGGAAAGGAGGGGGGGAGGGGGGAGGGGCGTTCTACTCCGGCACTAACTGCGTACTTAGCGCGGTCGCCCAGGCCTTATTTTGAAAGCGATCTGCAGACGGCTCATGCCTTTGTGCGTGCTGTATTCTCGCTGCTCAGTTTGAGTTGAAGCAATAGACAGCACGAAGGCCACTTCGCTTGCTGCTGCGGTCGCGCTTTCTCACGCCAGCGTTTTGACAGCGAGTGTCAACGGTCATAGAGTGTGATGCGTTCATGCATGCCTGTGCACGCTGACACCATGCTTGTTAATTTAGTTAGTAAGGGAATGCTTCCAAGTTTACACGACCGATAAAACTACTATCATTACTTCATATAGCCGTCTTCTAATTTGCTATCGCAATCTGTGCTTCGCCTTTAGTGTGAAACTGCGACTTTTTTAGTTCCATCGCTCTTTACGTGGTCTTTAACTTGTTCTCGATCTTCTTTGTTAACCTCCAAGTTTCTGCCCGATATGTTAGCACCGGTAGAATGCAATGATTGCACACTTTTATTTTCGATGACAGTGGTAAGCTCCCATTCAGGATTTGATAACGCCTTCCGTATGCAGTCCAACCCATTTTTATTCTTTTGTAAATTTCCTTCTCATGATCAGAGTCCCCTGTGAGTGATTGACCTAGATAAACGTACTCCTTTACAGACTCTAGAGGCTGACTGGCGATCATGAATTCTAGTTCCCTTGCCAGGCTGCTGAACATTATCTTTCTCTTCAGCACTTAATCGTCAACCCCACTCTTACACTTTCTCGATTAAGGTCCTCCATCATTTGTTGCAATTCGTCCCCATTGTTGCTGAATAAGACAATGTCAACTGCAAACCGAAGGTTACTGCGATATTCGCCGTTGATCCTGACTCCTAAGCCGCCCCAGTCTAAGAGCTTGAATACCTAAGCTTGAATACTACTTCTAAGCATGCAGTGAACAGCATCGGAGAGATTGTGTCTTCTTGCCTGACCCCTTTCTTGATAGGTAACTTTTTACTTTTCTTGTGAAGAACCAAGGTAGCTGTGGAATCATTGTATGCATTCACGTATGACTTCTCTACTCCTTGACTATAGGCAATGACTCTATGACTGCTGTTATCTCTACTGAATCAAATGATCTCTACTCTATGACTGCTGGTATCTCTACTGAATCAAACGTCAGCCGGCGCCGACGCCGGCCGACGGCGTCGGCACCCGCCTTCTCCATGGCCGTCGTAGGTACGAAGGGAAGGATACAAGTCACGACATCAGCGAAGCTGCTGTCGGCCGAAGCAGCGGAGGAGATGTCCATAGCCCTCGCGGTACTCCACAGAAGTACAGAGGATAGCCATATTATTAGCGACTCCAAATCAGCTATTCGAAACTACACCAAAGGTTGGGTGTCCGCGGATGTGGCGCGCATGCTCAACGCCAGAGCCGGGGACTTCTTGTCCGGCACGATTACGAACAAGGCCCTCAAATGGTTCCCCGCGCACGTCGGGGAGCTTGGCACCACCAAAGACAACAGCTGTGACAACAACGACAACAACAATACCAACGGCCGAAGACACACCGGCATCCCGCCCAACCACAACGAGCGCGCCCATCTCGTCGCGAGGCAGCTTACCCGCCGCGACGCGATCCTCCAGAGAGCAGCCGCCGCCGTTGTTGTTCGGGACCCCAACGGAGGAGTTACCAACACAACCCAAATCACGGCGGACGGAGCTGGGGGCCACGGGGACGCCAACCGCGATATCGAGGAGTTTCCGGCCTCGTACCGAGAGCTTCTTGGTCACTACAAGAAAGAACGTAAGAAATATCCACAACCCCACACGCGGCTGGACAGGTCCCAGGCAGTCGACCTGAGGCGGTTGCAGACAGGCACTTTCACCAACCCCTACCACCTGCACCGCCTGTGGCTCGCGCGGCACCCATCGCCCGGCTGCCCCTGGTGCGAGCACGAACGGGTTGATATGGCCCATATGCTTTGGGAATGTCAACGCAATGAGCAAGAAGCACCAAGAGGAAGGCAGAAATCATCAGCAGGACCCTTTGAAAGCGGGCGCCTCGCTGAGAGATGGCGAGCCGCCCTCCTCAGCGAGGCACCCGAGGACCAGGAATGGGCCGTCCTGCGGGTCAGGGCTATTGCCGAGGATCTCGAAAGATTTTTCTCCGGCGATGGACCCCTGGCAGCCTAGCCCCAGGCACCAACAGCCATAACCGTTGGACATATAAAGTTTATTCCTATCCTATCCTTTCATAGTTAGAAGGCCCTTCTAACTTCTAACCAGAGAGCTGGAAGAACGCCAACATTATACTAATCCATAAGAAGGGAGACGTTAAAGAACTGAAGAATTATAGACCCATTAGCTTGCTTTCAGTATTGTATAAAATATTCACCAAGATAATTTCCAATAGAATCAGGGCAACACTTGACTTCAGCCAACCAAGAGAACAGGCTGGCTTCAGGAAGGGATATTCTACGATGGATCATACCCATGTCATAAATCAGGTAATCGAGAAATCTGCGGAGTACAATCAACCTCTCTACATGGCTTTCATAGATTATGAAAAGGCATTTGATTCAGTAGAGATACCAGCAGTCATAGAGGCATTGCGTAATCAAAGATTACAGGAGGCATACGTGAATATCTTAGCAAACATATACAAGGATTCCACAGCTACCTTGGTTCTCCACAATAAAAGTAGAAAGATACCTATCAAGAAGGGGGTCAGGCAAGGAGACACAATCTCTCCAATGCTATTCACTGCATGCTTAGAAGAAGTATTCAAGCTCTTAGACTGGGAAGGTTTAGGAGTGAGGATCAACGGCGAATATCTCAGCAACCTTCGGTTTGCAGATGACATTGTCCTATTCAGCAACAATGGAGACGAATTACAACAAATGATTGAGGACCTTAATCGAGAAAGTGTAAGAATTGGGTTGAAGATGAGTATGCAGAAGACAAAGATAATGTTCAATAGCCTGGCAAGGGAACAAGAATTCAGGATCGCCAGTCAGCCTCTAGAGTCTGTAAAGGAGTACGCTTATCTAGGTCAATTACTCACAGGGGACCCTGATCACGAGAAAGAAATTTACAGAAGAATAAAATTGGGTTGGAGTGCATACGGCAGGCATTACCAAATCCTGACTGGGAGCTTACCACTGTCGTTGAAAAGAAAAGTGTACAATCATTGCATTCTACCAGTGCTAACATATGGGGCAGAAATTTGGAGGTTAACGAAGAAGCTCGAGAACAAGTTAAGGACCGCACAAAGGGTGATGGAACGAAAAATCTTAGGACTAACGTTAAGAGACAGGAAGAGAGCGGTGTGGATCAGAGAACAAACGGGCATAGCCGACATTCTAGTTGACATTAAGCGGAAGAAATGGAGCTGGGCAGGCCATGTAATGCGTAGGATGGATAACCGGTGGACCATTAGGGTTACAGAATGGATACCAAGAGAAGGGAAGCGCAGTCGAGGTCGGCAGAAAACCAGATGGGATGATGAAGTTAGGAAATTTGCAGGCGCAAGTTGGAATACGCTAGCACAAGACAGGGGTAATTGGAGATCGCAGGGAGAGGCCTTCGTCCTGCAGTGGACATAAAAATATAGGCTGATGATGATGATGATGATGATGATGATGATGATCCTTTCATAATCTATGAAAGCCATATAGAGAGGTTGATTGTACTCATGCAGATTTCTCGATTACCTGATTGATGCCATAGACATGATCCATCGTAAAATATCCCTTCTTGAAGCCAGCCTGTTCTCTTGGTTGGCTAAAATCACGTGTTGCCCTGATTCTATGGGAAATTACCTTGGTAAATATTTTATACAATACTGAAAGCAAGCTAATAGGCTTAAAAATTCTTCAATTCTTTAACGTCTCCCTTCTTATGAGTTATTATAATGTTGGCATTCTTCAAACTCTCGGTACCCTTGAAGTCGGGAGGTATTGCGTATAAATGACCACAAACTTTTCAAGCGTGATATCTTGTCCATCTTTGATTGTTACTGTTATTCCATTTTCTGCTGCTGGTTTTTCCGGGTCATGTCTTAGAAGGCCCTACTAACTTCATCGATAGTTATAGAAGAAGCCCCTGTATCCTGTTCATCCCTACGTCGAATCAAGGTAGCGTGGCTGCTCTGGGTATTGTACATGATTTCCTATTCAAGAGGGCAGGGAATCGTAGCGTTGGGTCATGCGTCTGTCAATATCATGCTACTTTAAGTAATATGATGACGCCAAAGAGGATCAGTGGGACAATGCAAGTACCAAAAAAATGAAGAACGTTGAAGCGACAGCAATAAAGCGAATGAGCAAGGTGGGAGGAAAGGCGACGACCCAGAGACCCGTTCCTCATCGCATAAAAAAATTCCTGCCTACTGAATACTAGGCACTGCAGGCTATTTGAAATGAACCTGGGGAGATTTAGCGCGAAGCACGACGAGAAATCCAGATCAGCCGTTATAGAAACAGAAATAATGCGTAAGGCCCTTTCAATATTCGAAGTCGTTTTTGGGGATTCAGTGTGTCTGGAAGGAAGAATTCTGCCAATTTCCATGGTAGCAAATGTAGGAGGTCAGCTCGAAAAGGCGCTACGAATTATGTAGTGAATCTTGTGAAATGCCAATATAGTATATTGTATACGGAAAGTTGATAGAATATTAATAGTAAAAAGGACTTGATGACAGGGTACAGATAGTCAGCAGATTTGGGGATAGTTTTTTTTCGGGGGGGGGGGGGGGATGGCACAAAGTGCAGTTGTGCGCACTGCCCAAGTTGACAAAGCTTCTTTGCAAGACAGGGAGGAGGTGTTAGGGGGAATTACAGCATGTTCATACTGAGGTAGCAATAGGATGACGTCAATGGCTTTGCGTCTTCGTTTCTCGTTTTGAAGAAGACGATTCAATACCCCGAGGTGGAAGCGAGGAAGCAATATAAACTCATTTTTCCTTCGACTTTGTCACTTAAGGTATAAGCAACACAAAAGGACAGCGAAGAACAGAAAGGCTTATTTGCGTTCACCCTTGCTTAATATACACGCAAATGATCAATGTAAGGCACCACACCTTAGCCGTTTACGAATGCTTTTGTGCCTCTCTTGCCTCTCTTGGGTACTTTAAAAGCTTGCCTCTCTTGGGTATTTTATAACGTTTGGACGTACATTGCTCACAGAATGAAACGCGACAGGGAGCATTTAGTAGAACCCTGCATATGTGCAAGTACTTGAGATCACCATGTCATGTAGCTAGGAATCTGGGGGGTATTCTGTAAGAGTCCACCTAGTGGACCGTCCACTTCGGCTATCGCCATTGGCTCCCGCTTCAAGTGCCTCAAGCGGCTAGTCGCGTGGCAATTTCGCGTGTATTCGCGGGCTTCTTTCACGCTCGAAGAACACTATTATGTAGCACGTATTGAGCAACAGAAAGCTGTATCGGTAGTTTCTCATGCTGCTCTACAATTTTCTCATTGACACTTTGACAATTAGAACAATACTTCTCGATTTAGATAATTTATTACGATTACCTAATTAAATCTAAGTAACGAAAAAAATACTGGCGGCTACTCCACTGTACTGGAAACAATATGAGCTATAGGTTTTTTTTTCAAGTAACGTGATTGCTCTTGTTTTGAACCTTGGTGCATTATAGTTGGGACACCCTGTGTAGTGCGGGCCTCGTAATCATATCTTGGTTCTGGTACGCAAAATCCCCGAACTTATATTTAATTTTATGGAGTAATCTGTAGTAGAACTGCGTGTGGTTGGAAAGACCCATGCGAGCTCACAACACGTTGTTACATGTCTCCTCGTGGCCTCGCGTGAGAGCGAGAAGACCATACGCTAACAAAACTGAATCGGAAGCCTGGGTTCCGGTATTGCAGTTCGGGTTTTCTGAGCTGGACATAGCAGGCGATGTGCATCGTTAACTGATGTGATTTCGGCTTCAGACATTCTACCTTTTCATTAGCACTGCCATCGTTAAAAGCTTTTCCTCGTTACGTCTTCGGATATTCCCTTAGATGCTCAACCATCAATACTGTGACTGCCTTCAAGCCTGGTCTCATATTTTTTGAGCTATTTTTGGACGAATGGTTAACCGAACCAAGAAAGCGTGGCTGAACCTCTCTTTAAAGCTTTAACCTTTTCCTGGTTTACCTAGTTAAGGTCCAGCCACCGTGCCCAGTTTTATGCTGTGAACGAAGCGAAGCAGTGGTAAAACCAGACATGGTAAAGCTTTTTTTTTCTTCAGAAAGTTCCCAGTGCTACGAGAAAAAAAAAACTTTAAGAAAAATTTGCTTCAGGTATCGTTCGTTAATAATACACCAGTCACTCAAGGACGAACTCTAGCAATCAGTGCACCAAAATTGCGAAACCTTAATGAACCGAGAATTCGCACGATGACGAGACGCCGCCCATTTGGCCCCGCAAACACCGCGGGGCAGATGTGAACAACGAAGCCAAGCTTGTGCAACTCACTCGGTCTATGATTTCTTGACGCACATGTTTGCCGCCCATGTTAAGGACCAGGACGGTAAACATTTGCTGCCGGGGACAATCAAAGGAGTGCGCGAAGGTTAACTTTATGAAAGCACTCGTGCCTAGCAGTTTTCGGTCTTGTGCAATTACTTTGCCTGTTCCTAATCTTAACCGGCGCAAGTATTCGTAAACACGTTCATTCTCATCATCATCGCGTCGAGTGAGTGGGTGAGAGGGAAGGCAAGGAGGTTAACCGGTTTGCTAGCCTTGCTGTGGGTTGGGGAAAACAGGTTTAGAAAAAAAAAAAGATGGAGGAGAGGAAAATAAAAAAAACTACAATTAGTAACTGCTATTGGTGTTCAGAGTCCGGTGGATCGCAATAAGCACAATAAAGCTTGTGTCTCGCAGAATAATAATAAGCGCCTTCGTAGAGCGGGACGCACAGGCAGCACTGGTCCATGGTCCGAGTTCATGGTACAGCTCAAGGTGCGAACCCTGAGGTACATTTGGTGGTGTCATTAGGAGGGTCCTTTGCAGAGCAACGCGGTTGCAATAGCCTGATCAAGTGTGCTTTTTTTCTCTCGTACAGTGCGCGCAGGCATAGCGTGCACGACTGGAGCTGTTCGGCAAGGCGATGACACCGCAATGCGTAGAGGTTGGCACCTGCGTATGCAGTATCTGTTAGAGAGACAACACTATCTTTGAGCAGTGTGCTATTGCGAACACCATACGCGTCATTAACATTTAGTAATTCCATTATCATAAGAAAGTGTGCTTAAGGGCTGTGTACTAGACCTGTGTCTTATTCAACGCCCGTCGTTTGCAACGCACGCGCAGAGTAATCATAGGGTCAATAACGCAAGCACATCGTCAGTCCGTGTCGAACTACTTGCGTAAATTGTCCCTTCCCGATTGACTCATTGGTGTTTGTATGTTCGAGGGTTGCGGGATCACGGGCTTTGTTGTTTGTCTTGGGGCCTCGCTTACCTGTTACTGATGTTCACTGTATATTACTCTCCAGCATATAATTAAAGCGTGTAGCTCTCTCTCTCTCTCTGTGTAAGAAATAACGTGTGTAAAAAACTGAAGTTTTTTTCGCCACGTCAGCAAAATGGTGGAGGCATAGATATATGTGTTTATGGATGTTTACCTTTATCGGTCTATTGTCTCATCACATTTAACGCTCTTATTTTCGTTTCTAACCAGTTCCCTGACTGTCCCTGACGCTAGCGACCACATGGGTCCACTAAACTTCTTTATCGTCAAGGAGAAAACTGCCAGATTGCTTTTTCATCCATCAAGTATGCGCTGTGAGGTTTTTCCAAGCTGCGTCCAGGTGACTCATAAAAGCATTTTTTACCTTCTTTGAAAACTATCAGTGGTCGGGCATAACGCGCCTCCTCAACGACCCTCTTGTATAGTGTCTTGAAGAATGCGCTTTGCACGGCCAGCTTTCACCCAAAATTCAGCACACACACCGATAAATATGCACAGAAGCTTGCGGGTTTTGGTAACCGTAACGAGAAGTACTATATTTAGAACTTTCCGGTGCGATAACTTAAAATATAACAATTCAAACTATACGCTTATCGCACAAACAACCAAAGTTAAAATATTTCTTATGTGAAAACTTTTTCTTCTCTAGTGAATGAAAATGTTCATTTTATTCCGCGCAACCGAGATAAAAGTAGGGCTTAGCAAGTGAAAAGCTTCGACCTCTCAGTACTCGTCTCGTTTGCAAAAATAGTCGGTTTTGTACTTTGAAAACCTTTTGAAGTTCTGATCCATGTTTGTTGGAAGAAAAACAAGCCTTATTGTTATGCTTGAATACGTGCACTTGTTTTCCTCGTGGAATACTTTGGAATATATAGCGTATATGAAAGCACTCCGAGGAGAACCGAGGCTGACGCCAGAGAACGAAACAATTTTTGTTGTACATCACCCAGAGGCCGAAAGTGCGGGGCACTTTGCGAACACCTAGAAGAAAGCAGATCGCAAGAGAAAATGGCCGGCATTGTTGTGATAACTACTCACAACAGTGGTAAAATGGCAAAATAAATAAATGAGAACGACGGCCACCAAGCAGCTGGAGAAAGACTCAAAACAAATAGACAAACAAAAGCACGAGGAAAGTTCGAAAGAACACTCAACTGCAGCTGGCCCTTGAAAGCAGTGAACAGTTCAGAGCATGAAATTGTTGCGGCGGGGAAAGTGAACCCAACGTACCGCTTCGCACCCCGGTGTTGTTCACAACAAACCAGGTCGGTATCGGGGTCTACATACCTCCTCTGTGGCCACACTTTGAAAGTATGCTAAGTCGCGCCGCGTTTGTTTTGCTGTGTTTTCTCAGCTATGGCGGGAAACTTCGTCCACTTTCATATTTGCCCGGTTTTGCTGCTGCGGTACAGCGAGGCAGTTAACACTTCGGCCGAAAAAAAAAAAAAAACTTTTCGTTCGTACGAACTGCTTCTCATCAGCCTGTTGCGCTCGCAAATAGGGTTAATGACATCTTTTTTTTTAAATCTTGCAATATTTGTCGTTATCTCGACCCACGCAGCTCTTGTTCATAAATTAAAATCAATATTTGCCGGGACTAATGCTCATAAACATTCGCGCCTCTAGCATTATGTATTACCGAATGGAACTATTTACCTCACAACTCTTTTCGCTTACGGAATCATAATCTTTTCTAGCAGCACTAATAACCTTTTTAGAGTGTTTCATCATGTCGTAACCTGCATACACTTGCATACTTACCTTAACAGTGTTTTTGTGTGTTTTGGTATTGTATGATGTTCTCGCCTTACTATTCTGTTCCTTCTCATTTGTCTTTTTCTCAGTTTCTATGTATTTTCTTCGATTGTGTTCTTGTGTTCTGATGAGGACTGGGCGGCACCATGGTGTGAGTGACGTGAACTGTCTGTGTTGTTGTCATGCAACCGGATATTGTATAAAATCCAGTTATATTTTCGGTGTCGTTTCTTTTTCTTCTCTCTCTTTTCAATTTTCACCGTTTCTTTATGATTTCTTAACTCTTCTCATATTGCTATATTATTTATACTGTTCACATTGTACTTATGCTTTCTTTCTTTGCATTCCCCGCCCCCCTCCATATCCCCTGTTGTGCCCTAAGGGGGTACTGAAATAAATAAATGAATGAATGAATAAATAAATGAATAAATGAATGAATAAATAAATAAATAAATAAATAAATAAATGAATGAATGAATGAATGAATGAATCAATCAATCGATCAATCAATCAACAAATGAAATGAATGAAATGAAATAAACGGGCCGTGCCAACTATCATGGAGCGATCTTTAAGAAAAGACGCATAATACTACGCAAATAAGACCAAGTGCATGTTGTGCAGAATCCAGTTAAGAAACCGACAGTAACTTTTTCTTCCGCGGCTTTGAATGCGTAATTCAAAACAATTATCTAACCCTTTAGATGTGCTAAACATCAAGATGTCAGTTAGGGAGTTGTAGATAACTGTACACGACGTTAAAGTGAGATGTTTCCAGCAAGATACATATCGCATTTTTTCTTCTCCGGCGAAGCGAGAAATGCCGCCAAATATTAAATTATACCATTTGACTATACAGGCCCGCGCGCATAGGATAGCAGCCCCATCATACAGACTACGTGACTGTTTGGTGGCGCAATATGTCTCTTTAATATCCTGCAAATTGTGGTGCGGCAGGGCGTGGCAGGTGCAAGGATTAAGCGCGGCAATTGTGAATAACTGACAGCGCCAGACGTGCCGTTTTACATCGCCGAGCTGCATAAGAGACCGAAAAGAGAGCCCGTTGTTCCTATTTTAACGCGACAGAGCAGCGACAAGTCCCGCTCCAACTCGTAGATGAAAGTAAAGGATAAAAAAAAAATGAGATCTGAGATTTCTTGCTGCATAGCGACCTGCAAAAGGGCATAGAGTGTGCTCCAAGCCGGGAAAACAGCTAGTTTTCCTTCTGGTGTTTCCTCTTGTCTTTAGCGCTTTGTCGTACTAAAGCTACGCAATGCCGCGAAAGCTGGAAATTGCGTCAGGCAATCATGGGCTGGTTTTATACGTCTATCCACGGTACAACAAATGCTCGCGAGTGGCTGAAGTCTCATTGGTAACCTTGCTCTTCCGACGCGCACGCGCCGGTCACTGACAAGCCCATTTTATTCGTAAACGGGCTTGTATTACCTCCCGTTTCCGGCTTTTCCAGCAGACGACTGTTTCAGTGAGAAAGAGGGAGAATGCGAGAGCAGTGAAAGGCAGTAATATTCTGTTTACGTCCGAACTCGCTGCTACACAACTAGGCGGCGTACACGTACTCAGTTCAACACGGTTAACGTCCGGAGCCGACGCGCGTTCATTGACGCAGAACAAACACCCATCGAGAGAAAAACTCTTCGGCCAACCTTCTGAGCACGCACACACACCTTCCTCGGCAGCACTACGAGAGCGCTCCTGACAGCCCGTGAGGCCAGAGCCGCAGAGTGGACCTGACGTGCGCTTTCCGGAGAGCACGTGCTCTTGTGTTGACTTCTACTGCTTTCCAACGAGTCGCTAACATCTGTCCGGTGACTGCGTGCGGTGCGAACTTAGGTCCTGCGAAAATTGGAGCAAACATTAGGGCATAATTGAACGCGGAACCATGGTCTGCACTTGCGCAGAGAGCGCCACTTCGGCCAAGAAAGGGGAAGTGGGTATAGAAGGGGTTCGGAAGGAAGGCAGGGGAATGGAAGCTCATTCGAGAAAGTTTTCACTTGTATAAGTTTTTGCTTTGCTTTTATGCATAGCGTAATGTAGAGGAGCACTCCCGCCATTCCTTTGTTGTCTACGTCACATCTTGTTTGCATTGGCTGAACAGCAGTTACTTCCTGTTCGTGTTCACGTTTAAAGCTCAAGCGAGGACTCTGCGTTTGAATAGCTTTTATCGCCGGCTCTTGGTTCTTTCCATCTTCTTTAAACGCCCCCGTTCCGACGTTCTCGTTATCCTAGGACTGCAAGCGGTGCTAACGGATGGTCACTTTGCCATTTATCACGCTATTTGTTCTTTCATTGCTGTATGCTGTTAACAATAATAGTAAAAAGAAACGTTGGAGGCTGCTTGCCGAGAAACCTGGTTTCTAATGCTACAAGTAAACATTAAAACGACATCGTGTCCTTGCATCTTTTAGTGGTGACCACACAGAACGAAGGAAGAAACACTGTTGGTAGTAATCCATGCACTGAGACTGTTGTGTTTAACTTTGGATCCCAGGCTACAACACAGCAAGATGCAGCGTGGCTCACTTCGATACCTTGTAATGGCCACTAAGGTGACAGCGAAAAAAAGATATTGCTTCACTAACTACACCCCTATGTAGAACTGCTTACATTTCACATGAATCACTTTTGGCACTCATTTTTAGACTTGTGCTCCACAAGTACATTGTGTTCTCACGTGGCTAAGATGTCATAACTCAATAATGTGACCCGGTCACTGAATCCAGCGGCCATGAATGGGCTTTGCGTCCCAAAGCTGCTAGGTTGTCTGCGGAAGACCGCATAGTGAACGCCTCCGTGTAAATTTTCATAACTTCACATTCTTTCAAACCGACCTGAATGAGCATTTAAGCCTTCCCCACACGCCTGAAGGTGTCGGTGCAGCTGGCAAATGACGCCACGTTCTCGTGCTTAGCAACAAGATGCCATAGTCGTCGTGCTCAATTAGGGAGTGACGCAATAAACGTTGAAACCTTTTATTTATTTTACGCCTTTCTACAACATTAAAGAACAAATTAATACGAACCTCCTGTGTGACTGCCCACTATGCGAAGATGAGAGGCTTGCCCTTTGGACAGCTTTAGGACACTTAGATTATGGGCCGTTTACAGAATAGAAGTTCCTGGGACAATGATCTCGTGGGTCTGCGATGGGCAAAGCCACAAGAACCCAGCTGCAATTTTTGAGATGCACTAGCCATAGGAAATGAACGATGAACACTTTGTTTTGTGTGTCCGTGCACCAAATGAACTATTCTTATACTATTTCAGCCCCCCTTTCGCCCTTTTCCTCGTGCAGGGTAGCCAACCGGGATCACTATGGCTAACCTCCCGGCCTTTCTTTTATCACTTCAACCTCCCTCCCTAATATGAATGCTGCACAGACGGTCCGAAGCTACTAGCGCAGACAGGAGGTTCAGGGATATTCCTCGTTAATCAAGAGGACAAATGAATTTGTAAACAATTTTAACCATTTGCTCAAAGACTAATCACTAACGTTTAACAAGACAACTCATTTCTAAAATAAGTCTCTAAAATGCTTTAAAGTCTCTAAACAATCTCCAAGAAGTCTCTAAAATAATCTCTAAAATAATATACCATTTCTTCGGTATAGTAGGCAGGGTGCATAACCCGAATACTTTATTGCGATAGCAATTATGTAGGGTGGCACAGTTAACGTTAGCAAAACTGTTCATTGAAAAAAAAAAAAAAACAGATTCAAATACACTATGCAAGATACTATCTTAAGACGGACGGTGTACGCTCGTCAAACCTCTGACAACCGAACACTTAGGTGTTATAATTGTGCACTGTGTACTATGTTTTATAAATATTTTTCTTGTCGTTGAACAGCTTGGGTAACGTCAGCTGGGACGCACGGAATAGACCCTACAGGTAAATTTTCGTCAAACTGTGGCTCTCACTCGCCGCAGTAGGTCTCTTTTGCTCAAGTTATGCATCGGCTGCTTAAATGTCGCATATCCCCTTCACCGACAAGGACGTGCGACGAGCCCTTCGTGCCTCGCTTGCGGACACATCTGCGAAATGGCTTGAGCGCTTGTTAGAATGTCCAACTACCCGCTGTTATTGTTGTGTGCTACTGAGCGAATTCCAACAACTTAACCTTGCACGAACGGCACTTAAGGACATATTGTTTACAAAGGGCCGTGCGTCAACTCGATATGAGGCTCACAAAGCTGTACTGGAATTTTTGTCAACTACGAGACGAGACTATGGTCTGTAACGCTGTTACTATGCGTGTGACTGTGTAATGTGCTCTTTATTCCTCTTGTTTTCTGCCTTTATATCCTTCTTATCGTTCTGTTTTTTTTCTTCTTTTTTGATGTTTGTATATATTTTCCCATGATTAATATTAATCACACGCACGATCGAGGCGCAATCACGCCGTCGTCGTCGTCGTCGTCGTCGGCGCCGCCGTGGTCCTGCTGTCTCCCTGATGATGCGTGCGCTGATTGCGCGCGGAGGATTAGAGCGTCTCTAGATGCGCAGAGCACGTTTGACTGAAAAATGGACAGTTTCTTCGGAAGGGCGAACCATTGACAGCAATAGCAAGGTTTATCGTTGCACTTGAGCTGCTCGAACGGTGCGGGTCGAACTACATACGTGGGCCCGACTAACGCCGACGCGATATACGCGGGTGTGCCAAAATGCTGGAAGCCTAAAAGCTCCAATACGCCATGTACCCAAAACGCCAAAAGTTTCCAAATTATAGCCTGCGAGTGTACATCGCGGCTAGCTCCTAACGACAATCACTGGTGTTCGGGGTTCCTCGGTGTTATGATGCCACCCAGTTTGGGGGATCGTAAAGGAATTGAGTAGCTAAGGTCATGAATATACAAAGAAAAAGAAATTGGAGGAATATGAGAAGTAACTAAACAGCTGTAAATCGTTGAATAAGAAGTTTTACTTGCACAAAATAAGCTTGGAATAATAATAAACAAACAAGCGTGGAACAAGGCGCATAACGCTATAGGGTAAGAATTTGTTTACGTCGGCGCTGGGCGGCAACTTCGATCCGTAAGCAAAATATGGCTCAGACTTCTCAGCGCCAGGCGGAAGTCTCTTCTATATGACGACGCTCGAGTGCTTTGTACACAAACACATACACCATAAGAGGATCAAGCTTCGGCGACTCTGCTACCTTAATGCACTTTTTCCCTTTCACAGCAAGTCCTTTCATCTTCGTGAGCGTTCGCGGTGTTTACGCAAACGAATAAGCAGTCTTAAAGAAGCTTACTTTTGTCGCGGTAGTAGCCGAAAAATATAACTTGTGCCTTTCAGACGCTCAAAAGCCACTGCAGCATGGGTCCATGTCTTGGCGTTGCAAAGGAGTACACTAATATTTGTCGATCTCAACGTTTTCTTGCGTCATTTTAAAGAGCGAGAGTCTTTCGATTTCTTCGCTAACAGATCAGAGCTTTTCGCTAAAAGCCAGCTAAAACCACTCCTAGGTATGCAAGTCCCCAAAGATTTACGAAGGCATAAAATAATGTATGGTAACACAATGAAAAGGTCAGTGTCGTACCCAGTACAGTCCCTGCGGCGCCGCTGCTTTTGGCACAAATATGTGAGTAAACAGGGCAGACAGTTGTATTCCTACCTATAAGTAAAGTCACTAAATGTGAGAACACCCATGTACTTAGATTTAGGTGCACGTTAAAGAACCCCAGGTGGTCGAAATTATTCCGGAGTCCCTCACTACGGCGTGCCTCATAATCAGATCGTGGTTTTGGCACGTCCTCATCATCATCAGCCTATATTTATGTCCACTGCAGGACGAAGGCATAAAAAATAAGCTTCTTGGAGACTGCTTTTTAGTTTGCGTGAAACACTGCGATCTCCAATTACCCCTGTCTTGCGCTAGCTGATTCCAACTTTCCCCTGAAAGTTGGCACGTAAAACTCCATAATTAAGTAGAAGTTGAGGTTTATTTCTTTCTTTGTTACAGAAAAAGGAACAAGAGCTAAAGGCCATGTGTTTACGCAAACACATGTCCTTTTAATTTTTAACAAAATAATTTTTAACAAAATAATTTTTAACGAAAATAATTTTTAACGACTGTATAGTTGCAAAAAGCTCCACCAAGACCCCTGTCGTGAGCGGGAGTATGCATTTTCTAGAAAGACAGCTAGCTTAGAAAGGTGCGTCTTGAACCACAATACACAAAACAGAATACGATCGGGACGCACGCATAAGAATTCGTAACTTCTGTTCGTCATCGGCCCAGTGTTCTCTGCTCCAAGTCGCACCATGCACACGTACAAACTCACTAAGCTCTCTCATGAACTTATACCGCGTAAAATACTGCCTTCATGTCTAGACAAGTAGCTTCCTTGCGCATTTATTCTACGCCGGTGATTTTGTGCCGAGTTCGACCTCAGTTTGCGTCGAAAGAACATACATTTAGTGCTAGTGGTGGTAAGTCTGGAATCTGTTTAGCGTCTAAATTAGCGCTATGCTCGGCAGTATTTGCCGGAGTGGCGTCGACAGGCCTATTAGGCGTAACCTAAGTGCTTTGACTCTCAGAGTGTACCGCTGTCTCGATGATTATTTGGTGTTGTTGGAAAAGTGTGAATCCAATGCTAGGGGCGTAGATACTCTCAAGGTGTTTAAGGAATGTGATCTCGGCCTGAAGTTTACCCTAGAGCTGCCTAAAGAAAACAAGTTAGGATTTAGGATTTCCTGATTTCAAGCTGATTTATAATAATAATTATGTGTGAGTGGAGTACTTGCACAGCTCAGAAAAGAAATACAACGCCTTAATTTTGTGTCGACACATTCAAGCTTGTGAAGAAATACCATTTGTCTTTCGTGCCTACGGTCTGCGCTAAATAAATCATTTGTACATGCGTTGAATGAAAGCTTTACTGGTCAGCTGGTTAATTTCAGGCTACAAGGTAATCCTGACGACTGGGTTGTGTTTTTCCGTAAAAAAAAAGAAAAAGAAACTTGTAAAAATAATTAAGCATGAGGGAACACGAGCTGGCGAACCGTCACCTGCATTTGAAGAGACTGCAGTCATCACATAAGTGCATAAATTCTTGCATGGTCTCAAATAGGTGGCCGGTCGATATTGCGTGGATGTTGTACTTTCAGCCTGTTTGCGCTTGCGTAGCTTGTGCTCTGCAGTTTTCAAGCGAATTTATTTCAATATTAGGCACTATAGCTTACAGGCGACAAAATAAAAGCACACAGTACACAACAAACGGCACAAGGCGATCATACTTCATAACAAAAAGGACAATGAAAAACAACCAATAACGTATATTTCACAATGTCACCCACGCAGATACTGCACTTAATTACTTAGAATATGGCGGAAGACATGAAAAACATTTCTTACTATGAACGCATCACAGATTTTACAGATAACAAACAATCAGTGGCTAAAAGTAAATAATTGTACATAACTGACAAACCATTAGATTATTAAAGGAGAGGCTTTAAGTGCACCTCTCCTTTGAATACAGTCAATATCATTGACCAGCGACGTAGGAAACGTTCATCATCATCAACAACCAACTGGTCCTGTATAGTATACAGTAGATAATTCTAGATTTTAATTGTAATGCCATTGAGGATAGGATACAAGCATGGGGCGATTGCTGTGACGCGGAAACAATTGGACATCTTTTTTGCCGATGCCCGCAGTACCGTGTGCAGAGACAATCGCTTACCGTCGTGCTGAACCACTTGGATGACCAGCATCGACGCGACTTGACATCGCATCAGAAGGCCGTGCAAGCGCTACTGCGCTTCTTGAGGTCGAGCGGCCCGTTTAAACACCTGTGATTGGAACACCCTTTATAACCTGTCCCTGTTTTGTTTTTTTCTTTCTCTCTTCCTCTGTCCCCTTCCCGACACCTATATCCCCCCTCCCCAATGAACCTTTTTCCAGTACGCGACCCCTCTAGCGGCCGCCACTTCAACTAAATTTGACGGGCAAGACGGTCTTTATTCTATGGGCAAGACACATACGCTCCCGTCGCTTCTTGCCTCTACGCCCAGCATGGTAGCGTTTGACCAAGCAGTCTCTCGCAATGGCCGTCCCTGCTTTATTTTTTTTACTTCTGTCACTTGTGTTGTTGAAGTAGCTTCTCATCGTACTGCTCTAGCACGCGCGTGTTTGCTCGCGTGTAGTAATAACACAGTTTACATTTACCGACGCGACGGCAACAGGCTGACGCGACGTGCAGGCCGTTTGTAACCAAGATTGGAGAGATGCACCAGCCTTTATTCTTCAACAGCTTGGTCGGTACTTTGATTGAACTGGTGAAGGCATGTGTGGGCGTCAAACGCACTGCGGCAGGACTTTCTTCAGGATAAACTCGACTGTCGTTTGGAGTGGCTCGACTTGAAGGAGGCGGTCAACATACGCATGCACGTACGTGCTTGCCCTCAAGAGCGGACATGCAAGCAGCTCACCATGATGAAAAAACAACGTGCAAAACTTCTGCACACGTACTACGAGTGTCATGGAGAAATTGGGAGGCCGACACAGCACGATTAAATTCCGGGAAAGAGCACCTGTCTCACACTCTTCCCTCCCTTCTAAATCACTATGACTTTAAAGGACTTTGACTTGTTTATTTGTTCATATCAGGATATCTGCAAGTTATATAGAATTATGCATAAATCTGAGATTTCG